>NW_008665255.1:63203-76674 GCF_000695815.1 Acanthisitta chloris | reverse complement strand
TGTGACAGTGGGTCCTTCTGCACTTTCACAGCAGTGTTTTCCACTGCCTTGGAGGGCTCCACTTCAGGCTGCGACGTAAACAGAGATTTGGGTCGTACCAGGGTGTTTTTAGTAGCATCTCCCTCAGGAGGTAAGGAATACAGTTCTTCCACGCTGCAGGACTTGGGTCCAGACTGAGGTGTTTCTGGAGGAGACTGTGGAGGCTGGATGGATGCCACAATCTGTGAAAGCACCGTGCTTGCATTCTCTCTGCCACTGCTGCTGCCAACGGATCCCTCCGGTGTTACGTCTGGTTTTGCTGCAGGCTCTGGCGTTGCCTTCTGAACTCTTGATGGGGAGCTGTGGTCAGCACTGTGACTTCTCTGTGGTGATATCTGACTCTTACTGAGGCAGCTATTGAACTCTTGGACCTTCTGAGCCACAGAGCCCAACCTGCACTCAGAGCTGTTAGCCACCCCCTTCGCCTGGGACAGCTCAGGGGGTTTACTGCCTATGGCTTCGCTCGCTTTACTCTCTGTTTCTATTTCTTCATAGGTATGGCTTATCACACTAGTCGTTTTGTCTTTGATGGAGAGCTCCCCACTGGTCCCCAGGAAGCTTTTATAGATAGCCAAGTTGTCATAGGCATTTGGATTGATCACTATAGGAACCTTAATGGCGTTTTTGGAACTCTTGGCGTAGGTGGGCTCGTCGTGAATGATGATAGGGAAGGGTGGCATGCCAGCATTGTTGTAGCTGTTGAATTTGATCTCGGATAAATTGGGAGACTTAACTGGGACAGTTTTTGAAGAAACATTTGTAGCTGTAGGTGAAGTAGGAGCTGACTTGTGGCTTGTCTTCCTGGGAGGAACGGAAGGTCCTGAGCTGTTACCAATCAGCTCCACCTTAGGTATCTTCTGTCTTGGACTGGTACTAGAAGTCCACACTTCTTGATATCTGATTGCACTGGATTTTTTCAGGTTAGCATTTAGGCGTACAGGTGATGCCGCAGAGGATGCAATAGGTGTGCCTGGAGTTTGTGGTGAGCTTGGGGTAGATGCTGCTTTTTTGGTTTCTGAGGTTTCAGTCTGATTCTCCTTACATTCACTGGTCATGGCAGCTGAGACATCCACTACTGTATATGGCTTGCAAACTGGTTGTTCCATATTCACCACCCTGTAAGGTTTAGCTTGCTCCTCCACAGGCACTAAATTGATAGTCACGGCTTGACCAGCAACATCTGAAGAACTTTTGTTCTCTTGCTTATCAGTCTGCACAGCAATTTTGCCATCCTTCTCCTCCAGTCGAAGCGCAAGAACTGCCTTGTGAGTTTCTAGACTTTTTGGAACACTTCTGGGCGCTTTTGCCACATCCTTCACTTGTTGATTGTCACAAAGACTTTCATACTCTGGTTCAATCAATTTGAGGTCCTGAGGAGTGCTAGGAGATAACCCTCCATTACAGAGCTTCTGTGAAGAACTGCTGGCTGTTCCAGAACGAGACTCCTCTGTCAGAGAAGAATCAGGAGATGTGGAATCAGAAGACACCATGCTCTGCATGCTCTCTTGCCCGTAAAGAATCACAGACTCTTCCCCGTAGCCGTTTAGGATTTCGTCGTAACTGTCGTCGTAGTCCACTGCACAGATCCGCTGCAGAGACTTGTTCCTGAGGGGCACAGTGTTCCACTTTTTGTCCACACAGAAGGGAACGGGAGACAGGGTGTTAGCTCTGAAATTGGCAAAACGAGGTTGGCCCCTCATGCGAATTTCCATCGCTAGCAACTCTTCATCACTTTCATCCCAGCTCTCATGCTCTTCCTGCATGCTGCCAAAAAACGTGTCGTCCTCACTCTCATCCCCACTGGAGAACTCTGGGTAGCAGAAACGTCCACCTTCATTGCTTATTACTTCAGTGCTTCCACTCACAATGACATGCTTACTCTGCGGGTCCTTCAGTCCCCCCACCATGCAGCTCGGGGGGATCTTTCTCTCTAGCGACTTTTTGTAACAACTATTTATCCTCCCCAAAAAGGTTTCTCTGGAGTTAGTCTCATTTCCAGTGAGCTGAGGTGTGGTATCCAAACCTGCAATCTCCTTCAAAACCTCTGTCAGTCCATTATTATTGTTACTTGGCACCTTCCCTCCACCCTCGTTGCTGCCGTAAGGCCTCGGAACGTGGCTGTAACCTTCGATTTCATCTTCGTTGTTATTGTTCAGTGGTTTTTTGTTCAAGACAGCTTTGTTTCGGTTCCACCCCACAGGCATGGCTTTGTTCTCACACTGCTCCAGCGTGCTGATCTCGGCACACAGCCCCTGCCCATCCACCAGCATCATGGTGGGTTTCACAGCTATGGTGGGTTTCTTGGCCACGGGCGGTCGGAAGCTCCCGGTGTTTCTCCCCCGCTGGCTGCTGCTTTGGTTTGCATTGGGTTTCAGGTTTCCATGTGAGAGAGGCTTTTTTTCTGACACTGGGGGTAACTGATGCAAGCTCTTGGGCTTGAAGCAGTTCTTACATTCACCAGGTTTCCAGACGTGTTCAGTGAAAGTGTTGCAAGCAGACATCTTCCCAGAGCTCTGTGCTGCAGGCTGTGCTGGTCAGTGCATGGTAAGGATTTCATCCATATGCTTCCACTCTGTTCATGGAGTATGGTTACTTCTCTGAGCAGTGATCATGCTGGAAAAGAGAAGAGGAGGAGGATGAGAATGGGGAAAAACCTGGTTGATTGTTATTATTTTCTACGCTATGGACAACGTAGGGGAAAAACCTGGTTGATTGTTATTATCTTCTACGATATGGACAACTTAATATCACAGTATGTTAAAGGGTTGGAATGGACTTTAGAGATCATCTAGTCCTGCCCTGGGCAGGGACACCTCCCACCAGAGCAGGTTGCTCAAGGCTTTATCCAACCTGGCTTTGAACACTGCCAGGGTTGGGGCAGCCACAGCCTCCCTGGGCAACCTGTGCCAGTGTCTCACCACCCTCACAGCAAAAATGGAACTGAACTTGGAAGGACCAAATAGCCTTTTGCTGATGTCTTCGCTCTTTTTACATAAATTTACAAAACTGTGCAACTGAAAGGCAAAACCGAGTTGCAAATATCATTCTTCTCATACATAAAGAATTCAAGCTTTGGCAGCTAAGCCCTGTGCTACTGAAAGCAGAGACAGAGAGGAAGAAATGGCAATGACTGAGAATTCAGAGCAATTTTCCAGACTAGTTCAGGACCACTGACCTTTAATTTTGTCCAATAAAGCACATGCAGGGAGAGGACATAAACCCCAAGATTAGTACCTGTTGCTTTCTCCATAACTACTTAAACAGGAGAGAGCAAAGTAAGGGTATGTTTCCTCTCCAAAATGCAATTGAGAGAATTTGTTTTAGCTTTGAATGTGAACGAGCTCAGCTTAAGTGAGAAAATATGTTCCAGCAATTCCAAACTCTGCGATTTTAGCACTTTTTCATCCGAGTCATCGATAACTGGAGAGATATTTTGGCTGAAGGGACAGGTTGGACCGATGTCCTGGAAAAGTCAGACAAAAATACTGTGGAAATCATTCTAGAAAGTCATTGTTTTTTCTCCTTTTTGCTTACCACAGTGGCAATAAACCATTCAGATATCCTCAAAACAAAGCTATGGATTTTTAGCCCCTGATTTGTTTCACATGTAGCTTTTCTACCTAACCCTCCAGAAATAACAACTGAAAATCTCTTTCAAAGGGAATCTTTTTATTTCCTGAAACGATCAGCCCTAAGTAAAAATCAAACATGAATCTGCCTGTGCTTTACAGCCATTGGAGTTCCTGGATTTGAGAGTTTCATGAATTAATGCCTGAAGATTTTAAGCCTTCTGAGCCAAATCCACAAGACTGGTCTGCTCGTCACTGTTGCATAACTCCAATTATCAGAGACATTTTACTGAAGGGAAAGAATCTCTGTGTCCACTGCTACTTCTGTAAACACAGGCACTGGAAATCAATCACTCTGCATTCTTACAGCCTTTGGGTGAAAACATCCTTGCTGCTCACCCAGGTACAGCGAAAGGGCATCGACAAAGCCCTGCAGCTCTGCACAGCACACAGGATGGCTGTGCTGGAATTCACCAGGGCACAACTGGCTTTCATCAGCAGGGCAAACAACAGAACCCTCAGCAGAGCTGACAGTGGTGGGGGTTTGTCAGTCTCCTCACGTCCTGCTTTGTGTTTTGGCAAGGGACTGTCCTGTGCTGGCAAACTAACAGAGAATCCTGATCCAACACCAGATGGGGCTGAAGCCTAACTCTATTAGAGTGTCTTCAGACACAGCCGTGGTACCAGGGCTATCATATTTCATATGCTGACTAAATATGTTTCCAGACAAAGCTTTTTGCCAAAAAGCCAGTGCCAAAAGCTTTCTCTGTATGACCTAAGAGATAGAAAGTCTGCCACATCCAGATCTGCCCTAACTTTTAGCCTTTGTTTTATATACACAGAGTGAAATGCTTTTGAATATTTTTTGATCTTTCAAGGTTTGTTGCTTTGACACTTTGGGAGCCTATATATTGTAAGCAAAAAATGACATTAAGAAATAATTATCCTAAAACCAGAGAGAGAGAAAGAGGGAGGGAAGGAGCAAATACAAGGATTTTATACTCTGGTTAGCTCCTTCTCTTCATGTATTTAACAAACAAAAGGCGTAAATTTTTACACTAAAGGGACTCTAAACGAAATGTTTTCTTGAAAATTATATTTCTCCCTTACCTAAAAGCTCTGAACAAGCAGTTTAAACAAAAGAGTTAGGGCATGTGTGTGGGTTTAAAGATTTAACCAAGTGATATTATTTCTCTGAGACTGCACAAACTGCACTTGCTCTAGAATGCCATCACAAGGCAGACAGCCTCATGGTGTTCCAGGCTGAGCACTTTTTGCCAGGTAAAGCAAAAGGCAGCACTGAGACAGCTCTGCACTGCACACCTTCCTATGGCCACATCTGTATGTCTTACCACTGCCTGTGTTTCAGCATTCACTTGTTTCCTCACACACACCGATGCTGAGCAGCTTTCCCTAACCCAAAGGAATGCTGTGCTCAACATGTGAATGGGAACTGCAGGAAACTCAGCAGAACCACAGCACTCCAGTGGGAGTAACAACTGCAGCATGGCCACAGCTCTGTGCAAACACATCCCACGAGTTCTGCTGCAGCAATTTACCTTAACAGCCAAATACCTGGTGAGGTGTCTGTGTGACTGCAGCTGTGCAACTGCTACACAGAAAACACATGAGCCATGTGGAGGTATTTGAGGTCTTTTGCTCTTCAATGGCCAACAGAACTGGTTTAAGCACAACCACAATCCCTGAGATGCTTTTCTTGCAACAGAAGAGCCACTGACTTCCAGGGTCTGTGAACTCCAGCTGGGCTGGGGAGAGTTCCTGTCCATGCCCTGCCACTGCCTGCAGCTGCAGCAGAGAGGAAACAGGCACCTTCCAACAAGAGGAAATGGATCTTAAGAAAACAGCCCAGACAATTCCAACATTGTGCTGCTTTGGTTCTTTGGGACCAGCAGCACTCCTACGCTGCTTCAAATTAAATCCAGTGACCTTTATGGGGCTAAACAACCATTTGCATTCTAAAAAAAAAAAAAAGAAAAAAGAGACAGTTCCTTCCTTGCTGTGCAACTAAAAGCAATCTTTCTGCTGCTCTCCTCTCCCTCTAAAGAAAATACTTTTTCAACTACAGGTTCCCTGTTACGAGTGATAACTATGGTGAGAGCGACTGGGAGGGATACAGAACTGGGATCTTTGGGTAGGCTGTTGCTTCCAGGGCTGTCAGCAGCAGCTGCAGCTTGGCAGGGGGCAGCAGAGCCCATCGAAGGGAAGGAAAATGCACACAACAAGTACAAGAAAAAATCACCCTGGCTAGATTCCTGCCCTACTCTCCAAAACAAAGCAGGTCAAGAAGAGATCCTGGCAGTCAGTCACACATCAGATCTCTTCAGCTGCTAGTGATCAGGTATCTTTCCTTCCATAATTCCTCTCTTTCCATGACAGCTCTTGTACCTGCTGAGGAATGGGAATGTACACTGCAGAGCTCCTGGATCTCCTGGAGATCCTGGATCTCTGGGATGACAGAACTTATTTGAAGGCACTCAACCTCCACGAAATCAAGGCAATAACAACTGCAGATGTTACACACAAACCAGCATTAGGCTTCTGAAGAAAGTATGGATAGAAAGTAACATCCAGAGTGCAGTTCATCCCCGTATCTTTTATGTAAGTTGATGAACAGTTCTGTTCACAATTCACAATTTACCCAGGGAAACCACTGCAGTGCAGTGATGCTAAGGAGCTAAAATTCACCGAGTGAGTCAGTGCCAGGAACAAGTACAGACAGACAAGTTCTGCTCCCAACGTGTGCTGCAGATCGTGATGCTTCATTCACTAAACGCTTGAGTCAGCACAGATAATTTATCAGCTCTGAAGGCCAAATCACTCTTTGTGTAAACGAGCCCAGTGCTCCTTGTTTCAGCAGGTACACAACTGTGCTCAGCAGGGCTTGGCCTGGCCCTGGTCCGTTCAGATCACACAGACAGGAATGCAAAAGTGTGTTTCACTTTCCAGGTCAGAGGGAGAAGATGACAGCTTGGGAGCTGCAGTGCAAGGATGAAGCAGGGCTCAGCTGAGATCCCCTCCTGTCAGGAAACTGAACCTTGCACTGCAATGCACAAGAGTTTCTGTGGCTCTTATTTGTTGACATCATCTTTGCTGAGTGCAGGAAGACAGTAATAAACATGCATTTCAGGCATTTTCCCTTTGTTCTAGGTAATTTCAGGCTGGCAGGTCTCCTCTGGATGCATGCTGGCTGAATCACAATGAAGGCCTTCTCCAGCAATACTTTATCCTAAAATAATCCAATTAAAAGGAACTTAATTGGTGTGCAACATTCCCTACAATTTCAACATTTTAAAAATGAATAGTCTGGGTAAGTACCAGATGGTGACATGCACTAATTAATCAGGACTGCTCAATGAATGAGCAGATGAAATGAATGCACCTATTAGACATGTGTTTGCAATGCTGTGTGCTGCAAAAATCTCTCCCCAGATGACTGCTGAGATATTGCTGAGCAGCACAAGTGTGAGCTTCAGTGCTAGCAATCCCAACTCCAGTGCTCTCTGCTCTCATCACCAGATACTGGTATAGGTTGCTTTGGTTTGTCCTCCTGCAGGGAAAAGCCATTTGTCTCCAGCATTGCTGTCCCTGAAAATGGGGCTGCAATGTTTATGCTGCAGAGTGAACTGCATTGATCAGAGTTCTTCGGCAAGAGGCCAGTAAAGTGCTACTGCTCAGCCCACAAACCTCTCACCACTGACAGGCATGTCCTCAGACTGAAAAAATCAGCACTGCAAATCCAATCTGGGTTTCCTATATGGGAGTGCCCAAAGGCCACAAAACCACCACGGCTTTGTGGTTTGTCTGAAGCACTTAGAGGCATCTGGACAGTCACTGATCATCTTAAATGATAGTGTGAGTCTAATGAAGAGGAATAAAGGGATGGATATTCTTTGCCAGAATCTGATTTCTGTTTCTTCTAAATTTCAATGTAGTTGCAAACATTTTAAGTGGCTTTCTGTAAAAGCTGAGATGCTCCAACTCCACACGTGCAGGTCCTGCTTGGGTGGCAATAGGCTGCAGAAACGCTCCACCTCCCACAGAGTGTCAAGACCTACTGACTCAGGGGCACTGAGCCATCCAACATGGAGATCTGGGCCCACAAACAGACATGACAGGCTAATTAGGTTCTTTTTGTCCTCCATGCCATAAAAAAGAAAGAAATTCTTCTTAAGTTTTACATAATTTGTCCATCTTCAAAGGAAAGCAAAGCCTCAAGTGAAGCCAATCCAACATCTGTTACAGACATGGAATACAATGCATGGAGAAAAGCTTCACAGCTTGGAAACAACAGCTGAAGGGTCAATATAAAGAAACATGAGGACAACAATCACAGCCCTTCTCAGAGGTGAGAGGGAGTTTTTAGCAAAGGTTTCTGTGGTGAGGAACAGTGACTCACAAGCAAGACAAGCCCCTGACTCCAAAGGGACCTGCCCAGCTTGGGCATGGCACTCCCTTCACCCACGGTGTGCCAGGGACAGATGTGGAACCAAAGCATGGCAACCAGCACTCTGGACTGTCACAACTTTATCCCCAAAGCAAAGGATATTTGCTAAATACCAGCTCACTGTTGTACCAAGCCAGAGAGCACAGATGGACCTCCCATCACTGCTGAGCATTATCATTTCTACTAAAACAGATAAGTTCTGTCTTGTTGCAGAGTTTTTATCCTGTTTTAATGTCTCACACTACATTTTCTCTTCTTTAAAGGACTTTAAATGACACAAGTATTTCGTAACACTTCATAAGTGAAGGAAACCCTTAAATATAATTTTTTTTCTCCCTAAAACTTGCAAGAATAAAACATGATAGAAATAACCAACGAACTGGAGCAAAAACCTGCCTAGGGCTAGACAATCTGTGATGCTTCAGAAGAAAACAGGCATTTCTTTGCAATTTACCTAACTCAAACAGATAATGCCACAGAGCAAGGAAAAGGCAAGAAATATCCTCAGGATCTGCCCAGGTAATCTGATTAGGTTCTGCACCATCACATTGAGAACACACAGAGCAGCAGGAAGAACAAGCTCTGCCCTGTGGTGTGGAGGCCCAACAGACCAGCCAAGGCAGGTGTTGGGAGTATGAATTCTTCTGAGTCCCAGTAGTAAGAATTCTTGACATTCTTAACTGGAGAAAACCATTAAAATGGATTTTATTTTCCCTTTGGAAAAAAAATCATCATTTAGCAGTAATAAAACTTGAATTTGGAATGACCATTCAGACATACATATATTCATGTTATAATGGTAGTTCAGACATCTCTAATTCTTTAGGAATACTTCTTTATTTACATGGAAAACTAGTTTTACTTTTTACTCTTTTAAAAGCAAATCCCAGAGAGATTAGCCAGACTATAAATTGTTTCCTTTGCTTCCTAGAAGGGGCTGTAGAACATTCCAAGACCTAGCAGCAAAGGAAGGGTAAGCACATCAGCTGACAGGAAAGAGCACAGTAATCATAATTTTTTACAAAATGTCTTCAATTCCAGTGCATTCAGGTTTCTCCCAGCTCTGTTTAAGGAAAATTGTGAGAATTAAGCCCTTCACAGCACATTAAAAGTGCACCTGAATGACTCCACCTTGACCAATCTAATTATCTTTGATTCACCCTTCCTGGATTCTCTTGAAATTCTGCCCTTTGATCTCTTGTCCTGTTGTTTAAGCAGATGAAAAGAAGAATATTCAGAAGAATAAACTTGACCAAACCTCTCCAGAATGTGCTCACAACAAGCACAAAAGCAACAATACCTGAAAACCATGATGCTGCTTCTATAGTTAGAAACCTGGGAACAGTTGGGGTTATCCTTCTGCTGAGCACAGCTTGAGAAGGAAAACATTGTGGATCATCATTGGATTACAGAGTCCATCAATTCTGCAACTTTTATTTACTCAAACCTCTCTTCCCTGCACTACTGCAACCTCTGGCTCCAAAGATCTTTGTGCTGAACCCCTGAGGCAGCAAAAGCCACAACTGCCAAATATCCATTTCAGTTTAGCAAATAACTTGTGGATAGCAAAATACAAAAGAGTATTTGAAAGGATAGGAAAGAACTTACTCAAATGTAGCCAAACACACACTGTGGTGTCAGTGCAGGTAACTCAGGAGAGCTGGTGGATCAGCAGCCACCTCTAGTGTCTCAGTGCCCTGGGAGATCCTCAGGAGTTACTAAACCAAGACTTGAGAGAATTAAGTTTCAAAATATACCACTAGGAGCCAGTATAAAAAATGAGATATTAAAAATAACTGATAAATTCTGAGCAGCAGCACAGCAGGGCTGGACTGTGCAAAGCCAAGAACTGTGGAGAAATTTGGGAGGCAAGTGGCTGAGCTGCACAAAATTATGTGGTGCCTTATGAGAACCAGGGATGAGTAGAGCCAGGAGCTGAGCACAGGGTTAATGGGACATGCCTTTTCATAGGACATGTCAATAGAGCACCAGCACACACGAGGCAACCAGCAGATCACACATTTTCTGTGTGAGAAAATCAACGACGTGATTTACTGAGTATTGTGTTTGCTTCTATTTATGACATCTCAGGAAGAAATGCTGCATAAACCAGCCACAAAAAAATTTTAATATGGAAAGCTTTTCATCCCTTCAGTGAAACAAAAAGATTAGGACAGTTTAGAACAGAATTGAGACAAATAATAGTCTATTAAATGATCCGTCACATGGAGGAGACAGACTGGGTGTTCCCATTTAGTGTCTATCTCAAAAAGAGCAATAAACCCAATGCAGCATATTTACATCTGCAAAAAAGAAAATGCTTCCACAGAAAATGCTTCCTGAAACAAGTTGGCACTGAGATCAAGAGGTCACTGGAGTCAGGGGAACAATCAGACACTAACACAGGGGATGAGGCACTGACAGCTGTGTTGGGTGGGGTAAGCCCAAAGCTCCCAATTTCAGCTTGAACAAAGCATTAACCATTTCAGCTGAGAGGAAAATTCCCTCATTAGTAGATAATTCCACTATGGTCTGTTTGGGAAGTGTGGGCAGCATGAAGGACAGGGCCACTGCTGGAGTCCAGGCATGATTGTTCTGCATTTTATCAGATCCTACTCTTCACTTGCAGTGATTTTAGCAAAATGACTAAATGGGGCAGTAATGCCAATATCCCATTATCTTCCAGGGTAAGGTTAGGTCCTTCTCCCTCTACATTTTGTCAATATTGCCCCAGACTTTTACCTCAGCCCTGAAACATTCCTTGTGTTCATCTCCACTTTTTGTGACAACAGGATCACAGAACCATAGAACCATCAGGGTTGGAGGAGACTTCTAAGAACATTGAGTCCAACCATTAACCTGTCACTGCTGGAACCCCTAAACTCTAAGCCATATCCTCCAGCACTAGATCCAGACACCTCTTGTACACTTCCAGGGATGGTGACTCCACCACCTCCCTGGGCAATATTCCAGTGCCTGAACACCCTCACAGGGAAAAACTTATTCCTAACATCTAATCTGATTCTTCCATGTCTCCTAAGTCAGGTGATGGCATTACCAAGGTAAGGAAACCAGGTGGAAGTCTTGCTAAAGATTAGTTCTGTTTGCATGTTGTCATACTACAGCATAGAAAAACCAGGATGAGGTGACAAAGGAATTGATATCACAGGGATGTTTTCCCCACAGCTAACCTGACCAATGTGACTTTTGAAGACACACACCTTACTAGTTCATGTGGAAAAGAGAAATAAAAATAGGCCCCATACTGCTATCTCGTTCACTAGGAGATGGAACAAGTGCCTGGAAAGGGCCTGAATCTTTGTAAAAGCTCCTTCAGTTCCCATTCCACAGCAACATCTCCTCCCACCCCCGTCTGCCTGTGCACTCATTTTGCCTTGTTCCTCACACCTGTGATCAAAGACAGACACTCTAATTTGAGGACCTCTTTGATAATCTTGAGAAACCAGCTTCAGGTAATTTTTCTGGCCATCAAAGCCAGCTCAAGCAGCTTACTCTCACTCAGGCTACTCTTGTAATTAGTATGTCTTTGACTCATCCCCATAAGCTACTTCACCAGGCATGATGAATGTAAGAAATTTTAATCTGCAGCCATAAGCCTCAGCAGTGAAATGAGCAATGAGCTCTAAGTCAGAAGGTTAAAGGTATTAATGTTTACTAGTGTTGAAGTTAACAACAACAGATAATCTTAGGTGCTCTCTATGCTTTGCTGAGAATCCACCCCCAGAAAATGGGAAGCCACCAGTGAAGAGAATGTTATTAGGGATAAAAAGCACCACCACAGATGAAATTCAGAACAGGAATTAGAGGTACTGAAACCCTATGCCTTTAGCATTCAGAATAGGAATTGATTACTTATTCTGGTGATTGAGTATAGTGTCTGCCAGTCACAAAATCTGCATGGTCACACCACACCAGTGTTCCAGGCACATTGTGTGACCCTGTGTCCCTCCACAGTGACAGAGGAGGACTAACAGCCAAACACAGGGTACCCAACAGCCAGTCATTAGCTTTTTAGGCTACCAAAAGAGACAGGATGTAGGACAGTGGAAAAAAAAGAAACCCAACTAAAACCTCAGTAATTTAATTTACAAAATCTGATTCCATACTTTAAAAGAATCCATACATGGAAGAGCTCTGCAGTGAAAGTATCATTAAATACCATCAAGGACAGAATCAGAAAGGAAATGTAACAAATTCTGCACTGGGTTTTATCTTTACAGTCAATGACTGGTTTTTGCAGCTAGGGAATTTGCCCAATTTGCTCCCTGCGAGAAGAAATACCCTGCATTTTCACAGACAGATGGTCAAACCTGCCAAGTACATAAACCACTATAATTTTTGCCCAGCACTGGAGGAAAGGGGAAGGAGGAATTGCTTGCTGCTCCCCAGAAGGCTGACTTCAGGCAGGCCAGACCTGCACCCAGCCACCCAAAACCCAGAGGTGGCTTATCACAGAGAGCCACAGCATCTGGAGAGGAGCCTGGCACACCCCACAGCATCTCTGCAGCTGGTCCTCCCTCCCCTGACCAGCCAAGCTGTCTGAGCACTCTGGTGCTAATGAAGAGGCTGCTGCTCATACCTGGGAATGGCAAGTTGCAGCCCAGCCAGGACTCCTTCCTGGGTCAGGACACAGCAGGAAGCACAAAGCTGAAGCACAGTAAACAAGGTCTAGCAAAGGAAAGAGAAAGAAAATCAACATCAACATTCAATTCTTTTTCTTTAGTTCTTCTTTACAGATAGAAATGTTTTCCTAAAGGAGCTGATTGCCAAACATAAATTTTGCTACTTGTGCTTGACAGAATCCTGAGAATGCAAAGCTTTTTCCTCTCTAGAAAAAACACAATGTGAATTTGATGCTCTTGTACTGCTGAGATGACTCAATACCAATCCACAGGGATCCGAAGGTGAAAGCAGAATCACACTCATCTGAATTCCTTCCCTTTCAAACGAGGGTTTTATGACAGAATACTTTATTAGCAGACAGGGCTGCTACGAGCCCACATCAGCAACCACACCAAGCCCAGAGCCATTACCTTCTGTCACTGCCAGCACAAGTGAAAAAGGAAAGGCTGCTATCACCTCTTGGAGGGGCTTGAGGGAGGTTTATTCTTGCCACGTGCAACACTGTGCCATTTGGAAGTAAGTTGTTAATAACAAGAACCAGGCTAAGGGAATGTTCACAGCAGCAGCAACACCACCACTCATCCCACTGCTCCCTGCTGAGGTCCTGGGCTCAGTGTCTGTACACAGATCAGGAGGCAACACCAAGATTCCAGCCAACGAGGAAAACTGCTCAGGAATCCAAACCAGGCTTTCCTGCTACTGCTTCAGCACCACTCTGCACACAAAGTGTGTGCCAGGCCTCCCAAGGGTGGTC
>NW_008665255.1:54770-63188 GCF_000695815.1 Acanthisitta chloris | reverse complement strand
GCTGAACCTTGCCATTTATCCAGAAAACATCTGCAAGGCACATTTCAAGGTTATGGGCTCAAACTAGGCTTCATAAGTCCTGGTGACATATGTTCTGGTTATGTAAACAGTGTTTGGGATCCCAACTGTTAGTCAAACAGTGAATTGCCATGGCAATTGCAGCAGCTACCAACGCTGTGTTACTCACTGCTTTTGCCCCCATACTGCTGGTTTGGTTCTACTTGGCTTTTTAAAATAGAAATGGGAGCAAATTCAGCTCTCAAGCTTCCCTGGAAAAGAAGCTGCTTCAACCTTTAGCCACTAGTGACTTCTTTGAGTTTTTATTAGCACTCTTGGACTGTTGCTCTGCAAACACCACACAGAGTTCCTGGAGCTTCAGACCAGTGACAAACGTGATGGGAACAAACTCTTCCACTCCTGAAATAGATTCCTCCAGAGTCCAGGCACTGTCCTTTTAAGTTCAGACTCTTATCCAGAACTCATAATAAGAGGTGCTCATGCCTTCCACAAGTTTTTGAGGGTCTTTGCTTCTCTCAGTGGAGTCAGGCAAGCCTGGCCTAAACTCTTTCATTCCCAGTGGACAATTGTATAATAAATACAATGCATTTGCTCCATCTTTTTTTCCCCAGTGTAATCAGTGAGTATCTTTGCTTCCAGATCTCCTGCTCTCCCTATTTACATTTTCTTTCAAACCACTTATAAAAAAACCCTGACTAATTTTAGGAGAAAGATTAATACACAGCATCCCACTCACTAACAACCTCCTACCTACAATCAGTTTCAGACCTGTCACCTCTAGCCAGGCCTAACCCACAGAATATACACTGCATTTGCATTTTAGTTTCTTAATAACAACATAGGAAAATGAAATTTAAGCACACTAGAAGATAACTTAGCCTTTTGTACACTTGTTAACCGAGTTACCTATTCATAGCTCACTAAAATCCAGCACCTGCAAAGAGGCATGAGGAGGACAGGATGTGGTTTTGCAAATATAATGAGTTTGTGTTTTATTTTACAGCTATTTTAAAAAGCAAAGTCTTTGGTTTGCAATAGTACCAGGCAGTTATTCAACAGAAAAATCAGGCTAGGTAGTTAGTATAAAGATACAATGGTTAATTATTTGGATTTCAGTGACTTGCAGAAATAATTTTTGGCATAACCAGAAAATTAGTCACTACTAATTTCACCTTCTCTGGCTGTTTTAAGTACCCCCAAATCATTTCTCATCTGACACTCACTCAGAGAAGTGCCAGCTTTTTTAAGTCAGCTGTTTTAAAAAGCTTTTTTGTGAAACCAGGTATGTTAAGAGGGATCCCAAAACCTTTCTTGAGGTAGAAACTGCAGCATGTCAGACTCCATACAGGCAGCAGACTCACGTTTGGATGCCAGAATGCAGTATGTAAACCAAATAAAAATAAGTTCAATAACAGGATATTTATCAGCTGCTTATCCTGCCTGGATGCAGGTGTAGGACTTGGCCCTTGGTTTGCTTCCTACAAGTGTGCTGAGAAACTGAAGCAGATTTGCTCTGCGCTGTGCAGCTCTTAAAATACATGTGAGTAGAAATATTTTTGCTACATAAAAATCATTTTTTTTTTTTGGTGTAGAGAGCTGAGTAATGCAAACCTGCAATAAGGTATTGCAGGAACAGGAAGACTACAGAGAAAAGTGCAAAGCCACAAAGAGCTGAGAACACACTGGTTCTCAGGAGCAGCTTCAACCAAGTGCTTCCTCCCTTCTCCTCCAGCTGTGCCAGAGGTGTTCCAAGAGTTGTCCTGCTCCAGGGTCCACTCCAGCAGTGCCACACTGACCCCAGCAGTGCTGCTCCTGCCCCAGCTCTCTGTGCCAAACCCTCTCCAGTGCCAAACTCAGTCCCAACACACTGCACGGCTGTTCCAGCCCAGAATCCTTCCAAGGCTGATAGAATCCAACATCTCTGGCAAAAGGATGGTTCATAATGCTAATTAGCAGTGTGTAGGCAGAAGATAGACTGCAGCCTATATCTCTAATGTCCTGTGTTAAATTTGCTCTCTCCACATAAAAGACTGGTACATTAACCATGCCTCACTTCCCCATTTTTCTTTCCCGAGGAGCCTGGATGAATGGTAGTGCACGTGGATAGACTGAAATGCTCAGCAGATAATTTTGCTTAAACCTCAAGTAAGACAAATGAGAAGAGATCTTCCATCACTGCCCTGGGACGTGTGGGTGATGTATTACACTTTACAAGGAAGAGCATCTGGAGAAATTCCGTTTTCACTCTTTAGCCACAGCACTCTTTTAATTACATGCAAAACTTGCAGAAAGAAGAACTGGAAAAGGGCAGAAGAGACTTCACAGAGATAATGAGATGGCTGCTGGCTGAAAGGAGGCAGCAGCATCATTAATGCCTGCTGTGCTGAGCTCCAGGAGGAAAGGGCAGAACCCTCACACTGCCCAGAGCCTCCCCTGGCAGCAACGAGGCCTCTGTACTCACCAGTTTAAAGTAAGACACAAAGCTCTTAGCAGCAAGTTCAGTGCTTGAGTGAGGGGTTTGGTTTTATAGGGTATGATGGAAGAACTACTTGGAGGCTCTGTGAGAGTAATAAAATAAATTCTGCCTCAAATCTCTGTGAACCTTTAATATGCCACAATCCAGAGACAAATGCAAGTCTCTAAAGGTCTCTGGAATCTCACTGCTTGCTCTGCCTGTGCATCTCCTGGTGCACACTTCATCCTTACACTCTAAAAATAAGGTGCAAAGAAATAAATTAGGCAGAGCTGTCACACTAATGTGTTTTTTTTTCCAAGTCCAATTTCAAGCTTTCTTATGAAGAATGTGATTCAGAAACTCTTGTAGTTATTACAAGGGCTGCAAGTTTTTTGAAGCTGTTTGGATGGATTTGTTGAGGAACTCCACAACAGTGTGGGCAATACCTTTGTTTCCTTGCAGGTGCAGAGATGGGACCATCACATCAAGATCCAGCATTGCCCCTGCTGCTGAGCACACTCAGGTGAGGACACACTTTTCTTGCAGTTGTGACCAAGTGGTGACTCTCACATGCTCAAAGGTCATGCATCAGTTTTGCACAACTGAGAGCATTATTTTCTTTCAATATTATTATTATTATTAGTGTACTCTATGGGAATAAATGTAACACCACGAGGATACAGCTTTTACTGAAATGTAAACTGAACTGCTTCTTGGTATTGTCTCCTTCAGTTCTCCTTTGCTAACTAGGAAGGTAATTCCAGTAAGTGTTGTGCCCAAAACATCTGGGAAAGAGACTGAAATCACTGTCTGAAAGTTAAGTACAGTAGTAATTCAGGAGTTGAAGTCACATAAATAGTGCCTTCCTTGAAAATACATACAGCTTTTACTGAAATGTAAACTGAACTGCTTCTTGGTATTGTCTCCTTCAGTTCTCCTTTGCTAACTAGGAAGGTAATTCCAGTAAGTGTTGTGCCCAAAACATCTGGGAAAGAGACTGAAATCACTGTCTGAAAGTTAAGTACAGTAGTAATTCAGGAGTTGAAGTCACATAAATAGTGCCTTCCTTGAAAATACATCTGTATAGGTTGTATGAAGTATGTATTATACTCATCACACACCCCTTCAGGAGTTGAAGTCACATAAATAGTGTCTTCCTTAAAAATACACCTGTATAGGTTGTATGAAGTATGTATTATACTCATTTATACACACACCCCCCCAGAAGGAAGGAATTCCCAAGTATTAAATACATTGGTATCCTCTGAGATCTTCAGATTGAGATCCACATAAGACATACCCATCACAGGCAGAAAGCCAAAATAAGCATGACCAGATAGAGGAGGACTTAAAACCAAAAAAACATGATTCAAAAAAGGAAAAACTATACTATTAATGAATTCCAGGAAAAATTAACTCAGCCAGCTTATCCAGTGAAAGCTGTAAAGCTCCTGACCATTGAAGCCTCTCTCTATAGAAACCAGCCTTAGGGACACAGCTAGCAAGGATGCACCAACAGCTTTCCCTCTGGATACCACTGCAGTGGGCTCCATGTGAGAGAACAGGGCTTTGCTCCCTGCAATTCCCACTCTGCCCCTGCAGTGGATCTGTTGTACTAACCCCAACACCAGGAACATTCCAGCACCACCTGCTTGAAATGGCCAACACACCACGTACAAAGTTCCAACAGGTCACTTCCAACACAGGATACAATCCAGCTTTGAAGCAAATGCTGAGCCTCCAGTTCATGCAGTAACCTCATGAGCACATGCAATTTATGGCAATTATTTTATAGGGGAGAAGGAGAGTGGTTATAATAGTGTTCTGAGCAAG
This sequence comes from Acanthisitta chloris, assembly GCF_000695815.1. Lineage (NCBI taxonomy): Eukaryota > Metazoa > Chordata > Aves > Passeriformes > Acanthisittidae > Acanthisitta > Acanthisitta chloris. The sequence goes on along the minus strand of NW_008665255.1, from coordinate 58,882 downwards.
GAAGTTCCAAACCCAGTGCTAAAATTACCTTCACTTTGACAAATCAAAAGTCTGTCCCTCTCTGCCTTTTGAGTATTCCTAAGGCCTTTCTTCTTTCTCCTCTCATGCTTCACCTAAATTCTCTCAGGAGTCAAGGGGATAAATACTGCTATTAAGAGCTACTAGTTTCCACCTGCTTTTTAGCAATGGGTGTGTGATGCTCTGAGGCATTCCATGTGCTATTAGGGATGCACAGGATGCCCTGGTACAGAGAGACAATGTGCAGGGAAGGCTAAAACATTTTTGCATTAAGAGGACCCTGCAAGTGCTCCAGGGCCACTCAATTGTCCCACAGCATCACTGTTCCAAGCAGAAGACATTTAACTCTGTGTCTTCTGGGACCAAAGTATCAGGTATTTATCCAACGCAGGTAACGAGATTTCCACCTAGCAATTTTCTGCAACTTAAATGTAAATGAAGCATGAAAAATATATTCTTGTGACATGTTAAGCACAAGCATTTTAACAGAAAAGTAGGGAACACCCCAGTGATCTCTGTCTTTTGTCATCATCAGTGACTGCAGCCCTGCAGCCCCAGGAGCCTCCAGCTCCTGCCAACCCACCAGCAAATAATAAAGAGCCAGTGCAGCTTTGAAGAAATTATGGTACTTTCTTATTCAGAAAGAGACAGCCATGAAGCATTGCCTTGCTAAATGTTATAAAAGTTCTTATAAATATTCATGTGCAGCATTTGTACTCTGAGTATTTAATCATTTCTTTACAAGAAAGGAACGTGGGGAAGGAGAGAGGAAGAAACTACTGTTTCTTCTTCTGTTCCAAAGAGTTCAAGACAACAGAAAAGTCAAAACTTGTGCACAGGTGATCTATAAATTAGTCAACACCAAGCTCAGAAATGTACAAATGAGAGAATTTCTTCAGGTAGACTTTTTTTTCATTACATCTTAAGCTTTACAATAGTTTGCAGGTATTAAACTGCTGATTTTTTTGATCACTTGAATGAATGCTGAAAAACAGCACTGATCTGCTGCTTCTGACATTTGGGTGAAGACAGATTCAGCTGGCTGTACTGTGCTCTTCCAAACCCCATCATCCCAGGCAAACCCAATGCCACAGCAGCAGGCAAACAGGGCTCTGTGCCCCTGGGACACTCAATCCATCCACCCACAGCTGCTGGGAGCTCAAACAGCAACACTGAGAGCTGTGCCATCCCCCCTGGCAAGCACTGCATGCCTAGCTGTATTCCATGGCATGCAGCCTCTTGATTGAGCCTCCCAGACTTAAAGTTTATCAATACTGCTGGGAATTAATATAGATTCTGACACTACAAAAGGCTGCTCACAAGTGGCTTGTACACAAGAGAAAAGATCTGGCAAAACAGCTTTGACACCAAATTATAAACCTAATAGAAAAGCTAAGAGATGTCGAGTAATAACACCTGAACTGCTCAGAAATCACCCAAGCAGAGACAGCAGTGAGGCCTCCTGCCTTGCTGTGATCCTTTCTCCAAGCCAGACCAAGTCTCTGACATTCCTTTCCCCATCCTTCTGCAGCAGGAACATCACTTCTTGCCCAAGAGCAACACCTGAGCTGAGGCTTTGGGTACAAGTACCTTTGCAGACACCACACTGGTTGTACCTCCCCCTTGAGGATGCTGTAGCTGGAGGAAGAAATAACCACCCAAGATGCTTATTACTGCAGCCTCAGCTCCTTCCCACATACTCACAGACCTAGTGCTGGCTGAACAGGCTGGTACAGCAACATTAATAGTGGAAGAAGCTTATTGCTGTGGTACTTGTGGTTCCCTGCTGTATCAGTCAAGTCAGATTGCTGTCAGCTGTACCTGCCTCTGCCCTCGTGTGTATCAGCCAAGTCTCAGTGGAGTTACTCCAGGCACACACCATGTTTAGAAATACAAAGCAAAATGAAAAGTGGCGCTGCCTTTTGCTTCCCTCAGGAAAACTGCCTCTTGCAAATGGTTTTATCATTTTCATTATATCCTGTTTGATTTGCTTTACCATCTTGACTGGAACAATAGCTAAGACATAATAGAAAAAGATTTTTCCACAGGCTGGTTCTAATTACATTAAATCTCAAGTGAGATAGGACATTTAAATAAGAAACAACAACTGCAGAGCCTGAGATAATGACATAGCAAGATACCAGGCTTTTTGAGAGAGCCATTAAAATGATGCATGAAGCATTACAGAGCACTCCAATCGGGATCCAAGGCGAAATCCATCCCTTCTGTGGCACAGTGCTGCAGAGAGAGGTCAGCACTGCCTGCACTCCTGTGCAGCTTCACAATTAGGAAACATTACCCCTCGTGCTGCAGTTACAACACAGAGACATGCTTAAACTTCTGGGTGAGGTGAGGTGGTTGGGAACACAGGTCACCGTGGGATTCATCACCTGGTGAACCACAGTGTAGAGTCATGGAGGTTCTGAAGAACTCTGGGATTTTGTTCTAACTTCAACATTTTGTCATGAGAATTGACTTCTCTTAATTGCTTGGAAAATGCATCATTTTAGATTGCTGGAAAGCACTGAAAAAAAGAGACATGCAAAATGGAGACTATGGCTGTGTGGCCTATAAACACAGTGGAACAGTCCCAGTCCCATGGTTTGTGTGCTGAATGGGGCACAGCTGTGCCCCAAACACTGGTGCTTATGGGCCCTGCAGCAAATTCCCCTGCTGGAAATCAAAACTGAGCAAAGAGAATTATGTGCGGAGGGAAGGACTAGAGTTACTTTCTTTTTAGAGTTACTTTTTAGAGATACTTACTTTTTAGAGTTACTTACTTGCTTCCCTTTCCTTTGGCTAAGGGCTAACAGAGTAAAGGGAAGGAGAAGGGTTGGCCTGTGGGAACAGTCTCCCTGCAGCAAATTCCCCTGCTGGAAATCAAAACTGAGCAAAGAGAATTATGTGCGGAGGGAAGGACTAGAGTTACTTTCTTTTTAGAGTTACTTTTTAGAGATACTTACTTTTTAGAGTTACTTACTTGCTTCCCTTTCCTTTGGCTAAGGGCTAACAGAGTAAAGGGAAGGAGAAGGGTTGGCCTGTGGGAACAGTCTGGATCATAGAACTATCAAGGCTGGAGGAGACCTCTAAGATCAAATCCATCCATTAACCTGTCACTGCTGTAAACCCTGAACCATATCCTCCATCATCAGATCCAGACACCTCTTAAACACCTCCAGGGATGGTGATTCCACCACCTTCTTGGGCAATTGCAGTGCCTGAGCACCCTGACATGAAAGGGCTACTGAGTGCAGCCTCAGTCAGTTCACAGACAACACCAAGCTAGGTGGGACTATTGCTCTGCTGCTGGAGCACAAGGAGCAGCTGAGGGACCTGGTAGGGCTCATCCTGGAGAAAAAGAGGCTCAGAGGGGACCTCATTCTACAACTACCTGACAGGAAGGTGCAGCTTGGTTGGGGTCAGGCTCTACTCCCAGGAAACAAGTGACAGGACAAGATGAAACAGTCTCAATTATGTCAGGGGAGATTTATATTGGATATTAGGGAACATTTCCTCCCTGAAATGGTTGTCAAGCCCTGGCAGAGGCTTCCCAGGACAGGGGATTTAAAAGCCATGTAGCTGTGGTACCTGGGGACATGGCTGAGTGGTTTTGGACCAGGCAGTGCTGGGTTGGTGCTTGGGTTCCATGATCACAGGGATCTTGTTCAACCTTAATGATTCTTTGATGCTGTAATGGGGGAGAACAGTTCATCACTGCCCCCTGCCCACAGCTAGTGACTGGATGAACAGCTAACATCAAACCCTGTGTCACTGACTCACTGCTCCAAGGCTAGAGCTGAAACAGGTCTGTGCACACAGGTTGGGATATCAGTTACTTATCTCTTCAGCTGTTTTTTCATAGCTGTTGCAGGAAAGTTTTGAGGAAATCAGCATAACATAACTAAAGAATAGTTGTTAGACCTTGGGTAGGGCCATACAGCAAAACAGCAACATGCACCTCCCAGCATGCCTGCAGTGCTCTCCAAAAATCTGGGTGGGGAGGCAGGCATCCAAGGAATCTGGAATGGGGATTCTTCTCATTTTGTATTTTACTTGTCCTCACACCTCCTTATCTGGTATGGCAAAATAAACAA
>NW_008665255.1:38251-54709 GCF_000695815.1 Acanthisitta chloris | reverse complement strand
AGGAAAAGTCTGAATTTTGTGAAATATCTTTGGAATGTCACTGTAATGTAAATTACAAAGAGTTCCCACCACAGTGCAAGTTAAAGTGTAACCTGCAGTTTTCCCCAAGAGAATACACAGAATTTTTGTTACCAGAAATTGAAACTAACAGAAAAAAAAAAAAAAAAAAAGCTTAGCAAAAAAGTAGGTTAAGTCACAGAAAGAATGACATATAAGACAAGGCTGAAAAAGAAAACAAGGCAGGTATTTTTGGAAATATTTTGAAGTCTCTTTAGTTGACTGTGAAGTATTTTCACTTAAAATATATATATGTTAATGTTCATATTTCAGATAGTGTTGACTGGGCTGAAAAAACTCCTGGTGTGAAAGAACAAAGAAGAAACACTGTGCATCATCAGCAGTTCTTTGTGTGCATCTGCAGTTATCCTGAGGAAAGTGAAGGAATCACAGCATAGTTAGGGTTGAAAGGGACCTCTGGATATCACCTAGTCCAGTGCCATGGAAAGGGATGTTTCAGAGGAAAAGGTGAAGTCTGGATAAACACTTTGAATCGGAGAAGCCTCCAGAATTCCAATCATTTTGTGTTAAAAGTGAGAGAAGAGATGTTGCTGCAGCAAGTGCCAGGGAGTGTCCCAGGGAATCCAGTGCTGCCCAGAGCCTGGGGACAGTGGGACCACCTGCATTCCATGGGCCACCAGCAGCTCCCAGTGCAGCAGGGACACACTCTGTGCCTGTGTGGAGGGAATGGCTGTGCTGGGAGCAGTGAACTCATCCTCTCTGGACAGTGTGCAGTGCTGCTGCCCTAGCTCTGCTCCTCAAGGACACCCTCAGCTGGGGCTGCTGCTCCTCTCATCCCTCTGCTCTGAGTACAGCACTGAGGCATTTGCTAATCACCTAAGGGGCACAGCACGGAGCTAATGAACCAGCTTGGATTTACAGGCAGTAGCAAAAAAAAATAGCACCAGTACTGCAGGATATTGACTCAAGTGTCTGGTCAGCACTTAAGAAAAATATCTTTTAATAGCACCTGCATACGTAATCTTTTCCAACTCAATCAGAAAGCTATTCTTATTCATAGGAATGATTATGGCTTGCAGCAGGTTCAAGTGTGTTGATTATCTTTTTCAACCCTGGAAGTTAATAATTTTCTTAATTAGCAGGATCTGAGCTGTGTTCAGGTTTTTTTGTTGGGGTTTTTTTTGGTTTTGTTTTAAAGAATGGGAATGTGTTTCCTGCCAAGATCACATCACATAATAACAGACTAGAGAGGAATGAAAGGACCCAGCATGAAAAATACAATGTAATTATCACCAACTGAACAGCTGATAAATGAAACAACAGAGTAAAATACATGAGTTTCTCAAGATGGAAATCCAGGGAGGGTGAATTTGTTATGAATACTGAACACATGAAAAGTGGAGACCTCACCACAAGCAAGGCCTCTCCTCTCCCCACCAGTGAAAATTCCCTGCTCCCACATGATGCAATCTGCCATCTCATCACAAGAACAGCTACAAGATCTGATACCCAGAAGCAGAGTTGGCTGGATGCTCTGTGTGTCTAAAATGAAGAGCAGTACTGGTTTGGAGCTTCATACACTCAGAAGATGCTTTTTCCATTTTGTCTGTCCTGTTTATTTGAAGCTCCCAGGGACAGCCATCACACCAGCATGAATTCAGCAGACACAGTCTCCTATCAGCTGGACTGACAAGGACAGTATTTTGAACCCACCTGTGATGGGCAGATTTCATAGACAAGTGTAAGTGAAAATGGAGACTAGTGAAACACCTGAATTGCCCTTTGCAAAGAACTGCATATAGGGACGTGGAATAAATACTTTTATATTATTGTTGCTTGGCCTGTCAGTATTTCCAGTTTGAATCAGCCTTCAGTCATTTAAACCTCAGCTGAAAAAACCTGGTTGGACCTGACAAACAAGCAAGACAGGGCTCAGGGAAGAACAGAGAACCCAAACACATCCTGAGTTCAGTATCTTCAGCTTCTTTTGAGACAGAACTAAAAATCTTGTATTTTGAATCTCTCTTTTGTTCATATCTAACTGCAGTTAAAATGTCCCACTGACTCTTCCCTGTTTCAGCACCATAATTCCATGATTCCTGCAGCCCTGCCAGGGAGGGCAGTTGGCCTGTTCTGCACAAGGAGCACCCAGCATAGTGCCTCTGCTCCCAGGGAAATGCAGTATAGAAATGTAAAAATCACTCAAAGAATGTTATTATGGTAATTGTCTGAAAAATCCACTGAGGCCAGCAGCCCCTCCCTGCCTCCTGCAGGCACCTCACTCTATCTACAGTGCACATCCATCACACCACACTCCTCTGCAGGGCCAGGAGTTACTGCTCCTTCCCTGTTCTATGTGCCAAGCCAAAGAGAAGCAACAAAGGCTGGTGTTGTTCCTGGAAAAAAATGGGTTCTGCAGGAATTAGTTCCTTTCATGCACACAGAGGCTTGTGTTCTGCATGGGGAGTTAACCTATGCAAAGTGCATGTCTTTTCCACGGGAAGCATCCCATGGAATGTGTGTGGGTCCTGCATGTGGGAGAAGAGGCTGAGAGGGGTGGCAGAAGAATTTTCCCTGATGGTATCTTGCTGTGTGGCTGGAGAGCCAGGCAGGCTGCTGACCAGAGGTGTGTTAGCTACCCACAGCCTTCCATTGTTACTGGGAAGGTGGTGACTTCCTCTCCATTGAATCTTTCCCTTTATTTTGCTCTTCCTTCCTGATGATAAATGCACTTTTTATTATTCTAACCAATTCAACATCACTTTTAGAAATTTTATCACTCATTTAGATTTCACTCAGTGAGTCAAGTGGAAAAAATGTGTTCTCAAGCTGAGAGCAAACCCTCCCATTCAAAATCCCCAAGCCAAGAGCACCTCCCAGGCAACATCCTCCAGCTGTTCTCAGAGACAGAAAGAATCTGTTCACTCAATCACTTCCCACCTAAGCCACTCTGCAGCATCTCCAGCAGGAAGCAGATCAACCTGCTCAAAAGTGCAACCCCTTGGCTCTTCCCAGGCCTCTCCCACTCGGCTCACCCAGCACTTCCCTCAACTACACCAACCTCTTGATGTTCAGCTGATTAAGATCTTCCTGTGCCAGCACAGAACTCTATCCTGTAGCATCGTTATCCCTGTTCTGGGCCACTGATCATCACTTTTATCTGCTAAATAATAGTAATTTGAATGCAGAAACAATGATGGTAACCTATTTCCTCAGCCAAAGCCATTATCCCTGGTAGGTTTACAGTCAGTGCTGTTTTGACAAAGGCTGGATGCATGAAGGAGTTGCTCTGCCACACAGCAATGTACAAAGGAACAAACAACACATCACCTTCCAGTTTTCTAAAAATGTTTCCTCTAAAACAATGATGGTTGCAAACCACTTGTGTCTTCTGACCTGCTGCATAAAGACAAGCCAAGGTGGTGTGTTTTCCTTCAAGTGGGTAAGAGTTTGTGAGTAACATTGCTTTTCAACACGTGCTGCTCATATTTCTGGCTCTAAGGTGCCCTAAGGAAATGTGAAATCCCACTGAAGCTCCACAGCTTTTGTGAAACACACGTGAGAGCTGGAACTGTCTTTTCTTGCTCTCATTAGACCTGTCAGAGAATCACAGATCTGTAAGGATATGTGACACATTCAAAGAGGAAGGACTGCAGGGTAAGCAGAGCAGAGAAAAAACATTAACAAGAGCACAGCAAATCTGAAAAATATAAAAAAGAAAACCAGTTTTCTTCTAAGTCCTTTTTGAGCTTCATTTGTCACCTCTGCAGACACATGGAATCTGCAAGTCCTCCCCCTTCCTGCCAAGGCAGTAGGAGACACAAACACAATACACAAGCATCTCCAGCAACAAACCAGACAACTCCTAAAGGTCACAAAGTCCATGAGGGAAGAACCCCACCAGCCTACTGACCATAGTGGGCTGTGCTGTGAGTTTTCAGCTGGGAGCTCCTAAGTGTTGGCTATGCCCTCACAAGAGACACAGAAGCCTTAGTGTGGATTTCAGATAGGAGCTGCTACATTAATGTTGACTATTTTCTAGGATCCTGCCCATAACCCTCATAGAAATCAGGACAGAATCCTCGTAGGGCACTGACTGTTCTCCCACTGAAGTTCTAACACAGCCCAGGATACATGGGTGGAATGCATATCTTCCCTGGGTTGGTAAGGGAGAACAAATACATATTTGTAAGGTTCAGAAAAGCAGGATCAGACTTTCTACCAAAAGTCACATAAAAATACTGTTTGCTCCCCCTCTCAAGAAGAGAGGGTAGTTTAAAAAGGAACCATTACAAACGTCTGAAAATCTGATTCCTTAACATTCTGAAACTGTAGCAAACAAAACCACAACACATAACAGATTTCCTTTGTTTTATTCATGCCAAATGGAAGAAGAAAGGTGGAGATGTCACTTTTGAGACACGCAGTTACACTACTGTTTCACATCACTGCAACAACCAAACTAAGGCAAATTCTACAGTACACAGGTTCAGAGAGGCTTAGAGAAGAGCACAAATACCTTCTGTCACTCTCTTGTCTCAAAAGACATTGAAAAAACACCTTGGTGTGGCAGTAAAGTTGTGGGGACCTTTGTGCTCCCACTTCAACAAGCAGCAGAGTTTTGTACTCCTGACTAGTACATTGACCTGGGGAAGACATAGTACAAGGTTTCAAATAGAAAAGTATTTTGGATGCTTAATACTTGCTTAGGAATGGATGAAGGGCAGAAAACAGGATAGACAAGAAAGAACAGCAAAGAAAAGAGGAAAATGGAAAAAATACAGTTTTTTGAGGAACTGTTGATTGCCAGCAGAAATTAGCAACTTTCCTAGTGTGCTATGTGTGTCTTTCCATGCTTCAGAATTCACACAAAGTCCTCACCATACAACTGAAAACAAGGACAGAGTTGCTTCCACAACCTGTTCCAAATTGCAGTTTTGCTGGACATTGGGTAGGAAGACAGTTACCACCAGAGAAACAGCAAAACCTAATGTTGTTTTGCAATGCTGAAGAGATGGGATGAACCATCAGGGAGAAATTCCAATACTGAGTAAACCACCAGATACTAAAATTCCAACTTTTTGCTAACGAATGAAGCTCATAAAAACCACAGATTCATCCAATGTCTGGCTCTTGTAAGATTGCTCTGTTTAAACTCTGTAGCAGTAAAACAATAACCTCTACAATCCACACAAATTATTTTATGGTACTGTATTAGGGAAATAAAGAATGTCAGAAAAATGAGTTACCGTTTAAGTCCGAGGCATTTCGTCCATTCTAATGTCAACAGTTGACAGCTCATAAAAACCACAGATTCATCCAATGTCTGGCTCTTGTAAGATTGCTCTGTTTAAACTCTGTAGCAGTAAAACAATAACCTCTACAATCCACACAAATTATTTTATGGTACTGTATTAGGGAAATAAAGAATGTCAGAAAAATGAGTTACCGTTTAAGTCCGAGGCATTTCGTCCATTCTAATGTCAACAGTTGACTTGGCAACACCCAGCCACTGGTCCTGCTGAAAATGTCAAAACTTGCTACTTCTCCAGAAAACTTCACTTCAGCCCCTTCTCTTCATGACTGCTGGTCAGGGCAGCAACATCTTCTGTGAAAGACAGACAACAGTGTTATGTCAAACAAATTTCAACTTCCATTTATTGTTCATTTTCCTTTTTCAGTGACCTCCTGATGCTGCAAGAGCCATGTAAAAAGAGACTGCAATTCTGGCTGTGTAGTTGGCACACCAGACTTAACTGCTCTTCCTTGACATTCCCATTCCTGTCCTGACTCCCAGGAGCAGATTGCTGCAGTCTTTTAGTTCTCTCTGCCCACCAGGCAAACTGCAGCTCTGCCATGGAAGCCTGGGCTGGAAGCACTAGGAGCTAGTTGGAATAATTAAGGACTTTTCTCAGCAGCTTTATTTGTAATTGCAATTTCCAAACAAAATATAAGGGATGAACCAGGGAAAAAAACCCTGAAGACAGCTGGCTCCATACAGTACATGTTCTAACAGAACAAAGCACAGGTTTATGTCACTTCTGTTCACATATTAGCAGGTTGTGGTGGTTAGACCTTCATTCCAGTAAGTTACTCCAGTGATCTTCCCCTTCCCCCAGCACATGTGGACAGGCAGAGACATTTCCAGGCACACTTGTCTCCGAGGAGAGCAGCAGAGAGGGATTTGCTGGTGTCTGACAGTCTTGAGGCTGTGCCTCAAAGCTCCTAGAGCTCTGGTGAGTTACTCAACAAGACAGCACTGTCTAGTTCTCTTCGGGTTTGGTTTGTGGGGTGTTTATTTAATTCCTCCTCACCACTTCCCCTCCAGTGTTCTGCTTCTGTGACTTCAGCTGAGACCACATTTGTTGACGACAAGGTTGGCAGAAAGGAAGCAAACACAAATTATTCGAATTGCAAAAGCCACAGATAACAAGCAGCAAAGCACTTAAACTTCAGTGCAAAGCAAGCCCAGCCTGGGCTGTGAGCAGCAGCACCACAGCACTGAGCAGAATGACAAGCAGAGCCATCAACTGCTGAGCAGCAGAAGCAAAATGCCTTGACAACGATTATCACAACAAAAACATTTTTTAGGACATTTCAGACACCAAAATAGCTTTGTAGATGAGTAGCAAAAGATGAGTAAGATCTATCCTAACAGAAAACACACATTATGTGCTTGAAAATGCACTTAATGAGAAGGGTGCATCTCTACTGAAGGCAGAGAAAGGAATAGCCACTAATTTAGTCTTAAACTTCAACTTGTGGCTCATTACCTAAATGGAGATATTAGAGATGAGTCAAGAGCTTACTGTGGGTGGAGAAGATGTAATCTTCTCCTCCCAACCCGAGTGTTACCAACCAATCTGCTTGCACAGATGGGATTAGCTGGAAATACAATGTAGGCAAAGAACAGAAAGCAGAACAGAGCCCTGCAAAGCCTTCAGAAAGAGCAGCAAGAGAACACCACAGCCCTTAGAAGCCTGAGAATCTCACTCAGCAGCAAAATTTCTTTGCATATTATAGAATTCTTTGAAATAAGGAAAAACAGCCCTGAAGAACAGAGAAACCAACAAATGCTGCATGGCATGGAACAGCTGCACTGACCAATTAAAGTCCCTCTGTAAGGTGATGTGTTTGTGTACCAGTTTAACCCCTTCCAAAATGACTTTTTCTTTTTTTTCCTCCTAGCTTGAAGAGCAAGGGACTGGGAACTTAGTGGATCCAGGCAGCATTTCTCTTCCTGCAGTGCTTGAGGTGGCCCCAACTCCACCAACCTGCAGCACATGTTCCCAAATTGTGGGCACGTCTCTATAGGGAACACCAAGACAGAAAAATGTTGCCTTAGCTGTATCTATATACTAAAACATTAACACTTAGATCCATTTTCTAATTCCAGCTGCATGCAGGCAATTTTACTTGTGTCCTAAAACTCTGCAGGCTTTGCCCAGCACTACTGAAGGGGTTTGCTTGCCATTTTGCCTTTGCAGAGCTGCACTCCAACAGCTCTGGCACAGCTGGAGATGGCAGAGATTCACTACCACAGCTTTCCATAAATCAGGTCTTCCTGGGGCTTGTGAGGATCATTGAGGTGTTTTTTCAAAGCTGCTGTACCATTCTGTTTTATAGCTGCCACAGAAAACATTTCATCTCCAACAGAAGCATATTGCATATTAACTGCTAGCTAAGGCACAGAGATCACATACACAGTTATTGCACTCACAAGCAGCACAGTAACTTCACAAACACAATTTACCACTCAGAAAGAATCAAACTCTGGCACAAACCCTGACCACTCTGTATTCACTTCTGCTGCACTGCCCAGGACTACAAATGAACTTTCAGCACTCAGCTAATTGACCAGGATGACCTGGAATCTTTGCCTTTAGCTGCTGCTCTGATTAGACGATTAACACGGATGCACTAAATGAAGCTGTGGGTAAATCCCTCCGTTTCTCCCTCTGCTTTCCCCAGGAGGCTGCAGCAGCAGCAGCTCAGTATGAAAAGAGCTGCCATGTGACTCAGTCCCCTCCAAGCTGTCCTCTCCAAACAAAGCCTGGAATGCTAAACAAATGAATCACAAGCCACTGCTGCACAGCATCTCGACTTTCTAGCAACTGCCAAGGCTGGGAGCAGCTGTCAATCCGTCAATCTGAGCGACAGCCAGGGATAAAGGGGCACCTCGTGACAAGATCAGTCCCAGGGAGGCAATGTTTCCAACCCCACCATCTGAGTTGTGATTGCTGACTGTGGGAGGAGGCAAAAACGGAAACCAATCCACAAGGAAACAAAGCCATCATTTGGGAGATGTTTTTCCCATTCATGCTGATTGCCAGTGAACTCTTCCTGGGCTGTGAATGACTGGGGATGCTTCAGCACTCGGTACATTGCCTGATTTTTATCCTAAGAACCAGCCTTGGCCTTAGCTGCCTGTCAGATTTGCCAAGTGGGTAGGATTCTGCCAGCACTTGTGCTGTTTCATGTCTCAGCATGTTGTCTCTTGGACACAAACCCCTTTAAAAATACCTAATTATAAATATTCATCTTAGTTATGCTTTTTTTTTTTTTTCATGAAACAGTTAAGAGAGGGGAAACAGACTTTTTCCAAACTGACTGTATCAGCAAAGCAAAACAACATCACAGGGTCAATATCCACAACCAAAGCATTTCATTAAATCATGATCTCCTTCAGTGCAATTCAAAATTGGCTCCTTGGGTGAAGAAATACTGCAGGCAGAATATATCCACTCTTCAAGGAGATAGGGAAAGGGATAGAATCAGTACAGGGAATGTGTCTTCCTTTGCTGATATGTTTTTTAATTCAAATTCAGAGATGTACACAAGAGACTCAGAAAAGAGTTGAAAAGTCAAAACTTCTCTCATTTGTTAAAATATTAAATACATGATGAGTATACTGTTTAAAATAGAACTGATTCACAGGGAGAAAGGAAGTACTTAATGACTTGCTCATGCTTAAGGACTCTTAAAAACAAGTATCTGTTACTCATGCGTTTGAAGGATTTGCTACTCCTGAACTACTGATTTGAAAAGCTTTTGACACTACAAGCTGAAGACACATCCCCAAGGGCTGCCTGGAAGCCTTCGTGCTCTCAAACACTCTTCTTTTCATTGAAGAAAGGAAAGATTAGCAAGAGGATGAAAAAAATAAATGCTTAATTGCTTTGGTTCTGGAAGTGGAAATGAAAATATGGCTTTCTGCCCAGAAGAACCACCAAAGAACCCCAAACTGTCATGTCAATAAGAACCAGGGACTGAATTTGAGACCACCAGGCCCTCAGCTGCATCTTTCCTACTGGAATTTTTACTCATTCATTTTTGGCCTAACACTGCAGATCTGATATTATTTAGTAAAAGGAGAAAGTTAGCAGAAAGAAGACAGAAGGTGCTGCAAGTCATCCATCCCTGTAAATGAATCATGTAGTCTGAACTGCTCACAAAGAGACACATGGTTTGTTAAAGCTTGGCCAAAAGGAACTTTTGGCTCTGGCTATGGGAGAGAAGCAGGAACAGGAGCAACACCTGTCAGTGAAGCAGCAGAAGTCTCTGCACCACTTCTAAGGCTCTTTGCTGTAACAACAAGCAAAACTTCCTCTCTCAGCAGCTACTGAAAATCCAGACTTTACTGGTGTTTCACATTCACAAAACCCCTGTGAACATCTTGGTGTGGCTCTCCAAGGGGAGGTTCTTGGCACAGCCACACAAGCTCAGGTAACAACATGGACAGAGGGATCCAGGGGGAAAGAGAATTGAGCAGTGTTGTAACAACAAGAAAAACTGAAAGCAACAATAAATCCCCCACCCAACCCCAAACCCTCCAATGACTGTTTATGCAACTTTCTTCCACAAACTAACCCCAAAACTTGCACTGGCATTACAATGTGAATTGCAATCCACTCCCCCACCACAGCCCTTTGCTGTTTGCTGAGCTTTATTAGAACCATCTGCGAGATCCTCCCCTTCCAGTTCCCAGTGCCTGTTATCTGGCAGCTGCACTTGCTCATCTATTCAAAAAAATCTTTCTTTCAAAGTTGTTGAGACAGAAGGTCTTTGACAGGCTAAAAATTATCTCAAAAATCAACACAGAAACCACATCATATGCTGTGCTTTACAGATTAAAGGAGAAGAATGGAATTGGGAGAATATTTATTTCTAATGGGAAGATAAATGAAGGGTTTGGGGAGCAAGAAAAATTTTACCAATGCAATTTATCTGGCAAAAGCCACAATTTACTGAAGTACTGCAAGTTGCCACTGCAGAAGAGTTTCAGCTCATCATTATCACAGACTGACAGAAGCAAAACAAATGCAGAGAAGTGTTTCCTTAGAGAAGCTGTTGGTCAAAGATAAACGAGGGGAGTCTAAGGGAAGGAGGAACATTGATGAAGCAAAGTAGTTTGAGTGATTTTCTCTAGACATGATACAATTCTGACAAGTTTTTGAACACAAATTGCTTTGCAACCATCTTTTTTTGCCTATGCCTGGTGCTTCTTGAGCTTCCATCTTTCCATAGAACCCACCCAAAACACGTTTGTTGACTTGTCTGTACAGATGTACACATTGCCACCACGTTCCCCACCACGATGGCACAGCCTCTGCCTGGAGCACATCAGCACTGCTGAAAAATGGCACAAACCCCCTGTGGCTTTGGTTTGTTCTCAGATATTTCTTCCCCACATTGTTTCTGCAGAAGCATTTGCCTACTTGCACAAGCATGGCACGACCTTCACTTCTGGGGGATTAACAGAGGGAAATTTCTCTTCCAGGCTTCTCCAAATCATCTCATAAAACATTTCTTAATGAAGAAAAGTCCCTTTGAGTAGGAACACAAGACATTTAATACCTGATGAACACTACTTCTACTTTTTGATTTATAAAGTTACATTTTCTTTCTTTCCCATGTTGTTGCTATTTAAAAGGTAACAACTACAGACAACACTCAGCTGCCATCAAATGATGTTTGCACATGTGTAAATGTGAACAATCTATGGCATTAACTTGACTTTTAAAAATTTCCCCAGTTACCTCAACACTGGAACTTTCCCCACATATATGAATTGTCTTGAGACTGGATGTGGCACTTAGTGCCATGGTCTAGTAACCACGGTAGGTTGGACTTGATCTCTGAGGTATTCTCCAACCTGGTTGATTCTATGATTCTATGAGAGATGTGCTTTGCTATCATTTCCCCTGATGTTTCTGATTCTGTTCCATACAATTAAAGCCCACATCTTCCCTAAACAAATCCCTAATTTCTTGTTTAACTAAATGAGACCATTTAAAGTTTCTCAAGTACTCTGACTTTGACAAGACTTCCACAGCTCTATACAGTGGGATTTGCCATTTTCTTCCCACACACCTTCCTTTCAATCCCAATATAATGTTCATAGAATCATAGCATTTAGGGGTTGGAATGGCCCATAGAGATCATCTAGTCCCAACCCCCTGCCCTGGGCAGAGACATCTCCTCAACTAGATCAGGTTGCTCAAGGCTCATCCAGCCTGGATTGAACACCACCAGGGTTGGGGCAGCCACCACATCCCTGGGCAACCTGTGCCAGTGTCTCACCACTCTCACAGGAAAAAAACGTTTTCCTCATATCCAACCTAGACTTTCCCTCCTTCAGTTTGAACCCATTACCCCTTGCCTTATCACTGCAGTTCCTAACACAGAGTCCCTCTCTGGCTCCTTGTAGACCCTTCAGATATGGCAAAGTTGCTATAAAGTCTCCACACAATCTTCTCCAGGCTGAACAGCCCCAACTCCCTCAGCCTGTCCTCATAGTGGAGATGCTCCAGTGCTCTTAGCAACTTGGTGTCCTCCTCTGGACTTGCTCCAACAGTTCCATGTCCTTCTGATGCTGAGGACACCAGAACTGTGTGCAGTATTCCAGGTGGGTCTCATGAGAGCAGAAAGGAAGAATCACCTCTTCTGACCTGCTGCCCACACTCCTGTGGATGCAGCCCAGGACTTCATTGGCTTTCTGGGCTGAGCTCACACTGCAGCTCATGGGGAGGCTTCTCATCCACTGTCAGTGGACCATATTCTTGGTTTAAAACAAAAGCATTAAGCAGGATTTCACAACTGCCATGAGCAAACTGGTTTATCTCCTCCCTTGAACTTTAGCATAAAACATAGCCAACTTAAAGCAAAAACTGCACAGGCTCTACAAAAAAAGATGCAAATGTAATAATTTGAGTAGCCAGATGATGCACTTTAAAGGTGGTTTCAGAAGCACTGGAAACAGTATTGCAATAATCTAACTTTATACATTTTACATGCAAATAAAAATTTAAAAACAAAGACCCAGAAAGATTTAAAGAAAATCCAAGTATATTTTCAAGCAATAGTATAAAAAAAAGTCAATTTGCTCTTGAAAAGTCTCCTGGAATCTCTTGGGAGAACTAATGGAAAAACCACAGAGTGACTGAGTCTATGATCAACTGGGAGAGATTTTTATTGATATACTGAATATTACTTTTGTTAGCATACACACACTTCGCTCCAGTGGCTTATTAAAATTTTGGTAAAAAGAATGTATCTTATGAAAGTAAGAACACTGAACAAACCCAAAGTCTGAGAGAACGAGCTTAAAATTTCTCTTCCTCTCCCTCCCATTGCATTGAAAAAAATATCATTTGGATGAATAATCCTTTACAAACCCCTTTTCAGGTCACCTTTGATCTTGACAGAATATAGACATTTATATAACCTAGAAGCAACACCAACAAAAGCAATTTAACCCCCCCATCCCCCCACACACTCCTGTTTCAAGGGATCATGAATATATTAAGCCAAAACTGCAAACAAAGGAATGTTTGGGACCATAAAAAAAATTACACCCTGCTGCAAATGCCATTTTTCTTGCTCTTGAATACAGAATGTCGATTCCCTGTTTTCCATTCAACAAATAAAGCTGTGAAATGGCAGTGGATTTCCTGCTCCAGCTCCAGGCCTGCATCCAAACAGGCAGGAACAAACACTCAGGGATGTGTGACAGAGGTTATCAGAAAATCTTCCTGAATTGTGATAAGAGGAGAAACTGGCAGATTGACTGCTTGCATGGCATTCTCCTGTGGAATCTGTTCGTGTGCCATGGATGAATTTCCTGAGAGCAGAGGGAGAGGCTGTTGTAAGCCTGGTGAAGAGCTCTGTGTCATGTACAAAAGCAAATCAACAGTCCCCAACATCAGCGTGACTGGAAGAACTGCACAGCTGCAAATTGAGTCCCCAGATAAACATGACATGAATCCTAACAACTCCTTCCTGGGCAAATCCCTTTCCAAAGGGCAGCAGGTTAGTGCAACCCCTGAAATTTGGGGGGTTCCACCCATCACCCTGGGGATTCATCCTGCAGTTTGTTCTTTCCTTTACCTAAGGGAGAGAATCCATCTCTGCTGATCCTCAGGTATTCTGAATGATGAGGGATGATGACTTTGCTGGCTCTGTGAAAATGATCCTGCCCTTTCCCAGCTTCCCTCACACTGCCACTGCCCCTATGGGCACACAGCACTGAGCCCAGAAAGCCAAGTCAGCTTTAACACAAACCACCCCTGGAGCCCAAAGCCAGAGTGCCCTGGGAGAGAGGGGGATCAGCATCCCAGGAAAAGCTGGAAAATTCCAGAGCTGTGTGGCACTGAGCTCTTCCCACAGCTATGGGCTAACAAAGCAAACTCACTTCGCAGGAAGCTCCAGAGAAAGGCTTGAACTGAACTCTTCTCATCACTCAAGTCACAGAGGCAATCTTGACTTAAATGTTAAGTCATATACATGGGCCATTAGTCAAAGTTCCTTTTCTTTTTTAATAGTTTTACCAGCTTTGACATTTTGTAATGCTATTATTTTAAGTCTGGTCTGGACTAGAATTCACACATTAGGAAAATGATTTTCAAAAGACTGTGCTAAAATATCTTCCACATATTGCACTCATTTGTCAAAGTTTTACTTAAAAGCAGGTATTAAGATAAATGAAATGGATCAAAAGTGGAAGGCTTCCAAGAACATAAATGATGGTTAAATTAAGCTTGTGACAAGAGCCAATCCACACATTTTGACTTCTCAGTGAAGTACCATTTGACCTTGCAATGAGAAAGGCACTAATATAATATGCAAATCCAAGGCAAGAAAGCACAGCAGAAAGCAAAGTGAATTGGCTGGAATAATCAGAAGGCAAAAAAAAAAAATACAACAAATACTGAAACTGAGAGAGAATGTCAGAGAATGAATATCAGCTCAGTTAAACGACCAGAACTGTAGGGTCAGTCAATAGAAAAAGCAGAGCTTAAAGACAGGTCAAAATGTACAGTGCTCTGAATATAAAATCTGACTGAACACTGACAGATTTAACAAAACTAGCAGCATTTGCTGCAAAGCCACCTGCAGGCAAACAGCACTGGGGTGACAGCAACACCCTGCAGGCCTGAGGGCATGGCAGAGAGGATCCTCACTCCTCTGTTTCTCTCCCCCAAGTATTTAAGGCACTTTTCCTTGCTCTGACTGCAGTGTCAAAATACTGATGGCAACCAACCAGAGCTGTGATGGGGAACTGCAAGTAGTACTTAGTATTTCTGGAACATTAAGGTAGAGAATATGCATTTAAAGGACACAAAATTCAGCGAGTGCTCAATGGTTCAAGATTTCCCCCCCCCCCCAAAGTTACCTGAAATTCTCTTGCCTGTGACCTGCACACAGTTTGTGACACCAACCACAGGAATGGAATGCACCAGGCAAACTTTGCATCACAACCTGAAGCATCTCCATCTTTCCAAACACTGAAGAAAGGGAAGATTATTTCTTTAAACTCTCTCTTACTAGAGACAGGTTGGGCATTAGTGGTTTTGGCAGCTGTATAAAGCAGCTGCAAGCTGGAAACAATTGGCACTGAGCAATCGGAAAGAGGCAAGGACAGAGGACAATACACTGCAAATATTACTCCAGTTCTGGCTTGTCATTAGACACACAATAGAGCTTAGAGCAGCCTCACTTCTACACAGGGCAGGGCATTTTCTAAAATAAGAGCATTAAAAGGATGATACTGAAGTTTAGGCTCAAGATTAAGGTAAGACTTATGCACTGGCATTGATAAAAGTACTTGTGTGAGAAGGATCTGAGCAGCTTTAATTCTAAACTCTCTTGCCAGAGAAAAATGGTTACTTGAAACCTTCAGTTTCAGTGAAATGAGACAAAGTCAAAGCAGGACAGTAAAGTAGTATCAAAAGAGTAATGCACAGGGAGGTACTTGCTAACAGGTGAAAACTCAAGGCTGAGACAGCTCACTGGGAATACACAGAAAGGGGGAAATTGTTAACAGCAGTAAGGGGCAATCTTGGAGTAAAACTAAGAACTTGTTGCTGGACAGGTTTGCCAAGATGGAGCCAAAGGAACATGGCTCAGTTAGCTAAAGCAACTGTCCAGGGTGAAATGACCTCAGTGCATGTTATACTTCAATAAAACAGTTCCCAAAGCTACAGAGATCTGTGAACTGATCCTCTGGAAAATGATTTTATTTGTTAGTTCAGAATAAAACTCCAGATTGGAAAAGCTGAAGTAACAGGTTACTTTTTCAAACCATTTTACTTCTAAACACAAATTTAAGGACAGAAGAGTCGACTGTGATGGAAAAGCAGTAGTGCTCCATCTGTACAGGATAAATTATTCACTTACAGTATTAACTAACTGTAATAGACTTGATCTGAGCAGGGAAGATGTGATTCAGCTGATGACATCTGAAACAACAGATGCAACAAATTGCAGATTAAGCCAAGTTGCCAAGAATCAAAAAGGTTGAGAAGAAGATCAGAAGGATCATAATACCCCAAGGAAAGCCCCAGAGAGGACAGAAATGGTCTCCAGGATGGCAGCAGCCTGGAGATCAGCCCCAAAGGCCACTTTGCCCATTGCCTGCTCCTGGCAGCACCCAGGGTAAAACAGCACAGAGTTCTCCAAACCCTCTCCCATCTCCAGCCATTTGCAGCTTAGAGACTTCCTGTGAACGACCTGGGGTCTCTGTACTCCATAGTCTTGCATGGAATTTTCCTTCATAAATTTATCCAGTTACCTTTTGAACCCATTGGCAATTCCACATCCAAAACATCCTGTGGAAGGACATTCCACAGCTGAACAGCTTTGTCTCAGGCACCTTTGTGTGGTTGTTGGGAGCTGCCAGGTTCTTGTCATAAAAAAAAGAAAAGAGATAAGAAACTTAGATCACCTCTAGTTCACTTTTTCCTAGGCCATTATGATTTGTGATTCCTTTTACAGGCCCCTCAACCTATTTTGCAGTGGCAAGTGTCCTGATGGCTGTAATCATGCTGGATGCTGCTCCATACCTCCAACTCTCCACCCTGCATTCCTCTTTTGCATTCTTTTCAAGTGAGACTGTGTGTCATATTCAGAAGCTTTGGAGAAAGGGAGGAAAGAATTCTA
>NW_008665255.1:0-38205 GCF_000695815.1 Acanthisitta chloris | reverse complement strand
AAGCTTATTTGGGAGGAAAAAAAAAAACCCACATAGAAGATGAAAGAAGTTTCAGTGTGATTCTGTGTATTTGCAAGCAGCAGAACTGTTCAAACATCATTAAAAGATTTTAAATAGGGAACAAACTTTGAGATTTGTAGTAAGAAATCAGCTTATTTTTCTGTGCCTTCACGCTTTGCAGAGCTGAAATAATTTCTGTGCGCTCTGTTTCCCCCTCAAATGAGCACTGCACTGCGGCTTGGAACTTTCTACCCCATCCATAAAGGGACAGCCATGCTAGAAGCAAACACTAATGAGATTCTGCAGCCTCACTGTAGTGGTATTTACCAGGGAAACAAAAGGACAGACTGCAAATAAATGGACAGAGGGTAGAGGCAAAAGAGGCTGAGGGATGATTACTAGTCATCTCATAAAGTGTAAGTGCAATACCTGGAACTTACTTTTAATTTCCAGTATTAAAAGCCAACTGGGATCTATATCATTCCCTTCCACAAGCACAAACTATTCCTGGAGCACACATTTTGATCTAGCACACAGGTCAGGCTGTGAAGAAAGGCTTCTCTCAGGTCTGGGGTGCCCTCAGGTCAGCACTGAAGCACCATGGTGCACCTGTTAGAGGGAAAGTTGCTTTTCTCACCTTACTACTACCTGGTTGCACACTGGTGGTACAATAGGGAACAGCATGTGGCAACGTTTCTTGAGTAAAGGAGCATTCAGTGAAGTCCAGCTGAGGTCAAGTAAGGTCACTTTAAGTACAGTGCCCCTGGGGTAAACACCTTGCAACAAGAAAATGCTTCAAAATACACCCACAGCAGGACCTGCACACACATCCAGAGCTCTCCCCCTCCCTCTAAGCTGCCACACAAGGCCCAGCAGCAGTGCAAGAGGTTTGGCTGTTTGGCTGGATATTGTCCATTTGCTGCCACAAAGTGTGTTCCATCAACACTTCTGAGAAACAGCCAACTTCTAACCTCCAGTAATATCTCAAATACCAAACCCTCTATTATTTAACAGACAAAAAGGAGGCAGTAAGAAAAATCCCACAGGAGGCACACATGAAACACATCCCATGGCACTGCATCCCTGGGCTGTAGGAGCCCACACAGGAATTTGAGCCTATTTCTGCAGATCACAACTGTGCTCATAAATGCTGCAAAGTGGCATTAAAAATTTTCCATTATTTAATCAAAACATCCCTGCAGGTGTCATTCACGAGAATATTCTCATTTCTGTAGTCTGCCCAAGCAATCTCCAGGTTTTTTTGTTAAGTTATACCAAGTCTATTTCTGACTTTCCCAAGAGTAAGACAGAGGAGTGGAAAAAAAAAAGATTTTTCCAGTGCTATTATATATGTATAAACTTTCCTGCTTAGAAATTCACTTTATAATTGAATTTTGGCGGCTGTAAAATTTTTGCCTTCTTCAAAAAGCTCCTCCTAATTTGGCAGAGTTATGAAGTTTGAAAAAAAACCAAACCAACCAAAGTGGCATTAAAAATTTTCCATTATTTAATCAAAACATCCCTGCAGGTGTCATTCACGAGAATATTCTCATTTCTGTAGTCTGCCCAAGCAATCTCCAGGTTTTTTTGTTAAGTTATACCAAGTCTATTTCTGACTTTCCCAAGAGTAAGACAGAGGAGTGGAAAAAAAAAAAAGATTTTTCCAGTGCTATTATATATGTATAAACTTTCCTGCTTAGAAATTCACTTTATAATTGAATTTTGGCGGCTGTAAAATTTTTGCCTTCTTCAAAAAGCTCCTCCTAATTTGGCAGAGTTATGAAGTTTGAAAAAAAAAAACCCCAAACCAACCCATTGTTTGCATTTTCAGGAGAATACCTGAAGTGTTGGTACAACCCAGTATTTACTAACTACATTTCAGGACACTGGGAATTTGGGAAGGGATATTTACCCTAGATCAAAGCAGGTCAAGACTGGAAGAAACATGAGCTTTTCCACATACAACTGCACTTGAAAACAGGAACATAAATGGGAGAAAACCTATGGATATTTGCACATCATGTAACACTTCTGGTATTTTAAAACTGCTCAGCATATATGACTTCATAAAGTTAATACTCCTATGAACAGCTACAGTCTGTTAGCAGCCAGTGGAAATAAAAGGAGTGGATTATGCTGGTTTGCAGTGGGAATTCTTCCCATCTCCCCACTGCCCACTCTGCATGAACTGATCAAAGTCTGATGCTCTGCCATGATTTTCCCACTGTAATCTGCTGCCTATTATTCTCTCAAACCCCATCTGCAGGTCATTTTTCTATCAAATGAGCTGGTTAAAATTCCTACTTCCTTTTTATTTAAACCTGGGGGAATTTCAAATGGTCCAGCACTAACCGACAGGAATTTATTTTAACCATTTATTTAAAATACCAACAGCTTTGCATTGCTGCAGCTTAACAGCTCTGATGGGTTTCACTCAGTCTCCCTTTGCTTTATCTTCCCAGACACAGCATTAGCTTCCTGGGTGCCAAAGTATGGCTCAGAGTCATTTCCATTACTCCCTTTTAGGCTCAGACCTGTTTTTCCACACAGAATTTCGAGCATTACACAAAATTTTTGTAGACAAGAAAGCAGATACTGGTGTGAAGAAAAGCTATTTAAGAAGTAAAGATATTTAGAAATGTAGACTAAGGCAATTATAAATCCTCTTTTCTTTTATAATGTAAGAAATTTGGAGGTGATTTTCCTTATGTTAAGGGAGGCAAACTGATTATTCCCTGATCTTTGAGGAAGACAGTACTCAAGAGATAAAAGTCTGTGCATGATATTCAACTGAAGTTGGTTTTCCTCTACAAGATATCACTGGGAATGAAAGCATCACACTTGTCAGCACTTTCCCCTGTGCCAGAGGGCTGAGGAGGAGCGTGACCTGGATAGGATTGTTTCCTAAACCTTGTTTTTAAAATGATCTAACTTGGTCCCATACAGACTGACTAGTTCCACACAGGCTGCTGCACATACTCAGACTTTGCAGTTAAAAAGAAGCTGTATATTTTTGCTGATAACAGTTTGAGAACCTTCTGTAGGAAACCAACAGACCAGAAATCGATGGCAAATTGCTGGCTGGGACAGAGCTTGCAAGTAATAAGTTAAATACAGCTTATTTGTTCTTCTATGTGCACTGGAAGAAATGCAGCAGACAGAAGCTGTGTTGGCTAATGCTATCTCAACATGTTCCTCAGGAAAACACATCCTCAGGAGTACAGGGACAAAACCACCTAACCAAAGCATCAGGTGTCTGTGCTTCACTGCTCACTGCAAATACTTATTTGTGAGTTGCAGAAGTTACACTTAAACTACAGGCTCATGGTTTACAGTGAAAATCAATCCCCAAAAGCATCCAGTACAGGCATTAGGTCCTCCCTCCTTCCAGCAAAACACTCTAAAGCTGTTGGTTTGTAAGCTAAAGGGAAAGTCATTTTCCCTCTTTGAATTATGAGCTAAGCATGAGCTTACAGTTGTGCTCAGCTTGGCTATGCAGTGTGTACTTCTGAGTTAACAACTGCCAGGGAAAAACAAAGGGGAGGAAGACCCAAATTGGACTTATATTCTGATTATTTGAAATCAAAGCAGGAGCTCTTGGGTTAAGATCTGAGCACCAATAAATAACCTGGAGTGAAGGGAAAGGAAACACTCTGACAACCACTTCTTCTGCTACCCTGGTGTCCAACAAAAACTCAACCTGAGCATCCTTCTGGGTCTCACTGATTACCTGGACAGAAGTGTTTGCCAACACAGAAGTGTGCATCTTGGCTTACCTCCTCCCTTAGAAAGGTTATCTGCAACCTCATTTGGCTTCCTCCTTAGTGCAATATACTCTCTAATAACTGTTGTTTAATTCTTACATTTAACTATAATACATAATTCCAGTAACTTTAGGAGTGCTGACAGAATCTCAGCCTTGTTTGGATATCACAGAAATCAGCCTTTGCAGCACAAGGCCCAGAGTTGATACCTTACACATACACCACAGTAAGGGTGGAAGCAAAGCACATGTACACAGTGTTAATGCTATGGGCAATGCTCCTTATCTGCACTACCTGTCCCATTAAGAATGGAGTTACACAAGGCTGTCCTGACAGATGAAAGGCTGAGGATTCCCTCCTTTCCCTGCCTTTGCTGTCACCATGGCATTCTGCTTCCTCTTCTGTGCCCATCCACTCCCTAACACAGCAGAAAACTACCTACTCTCGCCAGGTTCGTGTTCTGCCAAGTTCATACATTAAATCAGCTGATACAGGTCTGAGGTGGCAGCACCAACGTGGGTGGGGAGGAAGGGGAAGGGCACAGTGCTCAGAAACTTCCTCAGCAGCAGCAAGTTCTAGATTGGATTATGCCCTTACAGAGAACTTTGCTTTGAGGATGCTCTTCCAACTGCTCTATTCTAACTGGATCACTGCTATCTGCAAGCTACATATACACAAACACCTGTGTAGTTGTAAGGCTGTTTCCAGCACTTAAAAAAAAAAGGAAAAATAAGAGGAAAATCAAGAGGAAAACTTAATCCATAAGAAATCCTTCTCCTCCTCATTTTCCCTGCTAGTCCCAAAGCTGAGTCAGCAGAGCAATGTGCACATGAACACTGAGAAGCTGCTGGTGTGGGCCAGGGGGACTGATCTCTGCTGTACCCATGGGCTGCACAAAGGCACCAGTGATCTGCATTGCAGTATCACCACCTACAGTGCTCCTCAAAAAGGTTTTGCAACCTGCAAACCTAACTGGCTCAGAGAACCTGAAAACCTTCCTGCAGTGCACTTTAGCAACGAAGCAGTTTGCCTGAGCCTCATCAGCATCACTTGTATGGGGACACTTTATTTACCCAAGAACTTTGCACTGATTTAATTTCACTTAGTAAGGATCTGACCTGGGCTAAACCAACACAACAGATTTCAAACAGAAAGCCACCCTGCTCATGTTTGTTGTCTGTCTTGCTGTGTGTGCCTGTGCCCCATGTACATAAAATTTACTTTTAGGCAAAGACTTGAGTTTTTAGGCTGTGGCTCCGTTATAACTTTTTCAGCAGAAGAACAAACTTAAACAACTCCCACCTTTCCTCCCCCCAGCTGTTTGTTCCCATGCCAGCCCAACCACCCAACCCCACATGGCTTTGTGCTGGCAGTTGGTTTTTCTGGCAGGGTTTTCCTTCTGCAGCTGAATCACTTCCCTGGTTGGGTTCACCATGCGGCTGCACAAACACATGTGCTGGCACAGGACAGGAGGCAGCACAGAGTGGAAAGGAATGACCAGGAAAGGATGGAAGTTGGGCTTACTGGGCTGCAGTGCCACGACAGACACAATCCCAGCTTTGATTTGTGTTCTGCTCTCCACATAAGATAAGCCACAGAAACATTAAGAGATGGGAAAGAGCAATGAGAAACTAAAACTGAGAGAGGGATATGGCAGGGACCAGTGGGCAGCACATTCAGAGTGGAAGTATTGAATGGTTAAATCTTGAGATGATAGCTTTCAAGCATTCCCCAAGTCACAAAAATTCTAAGTTCCACGGAAAATTTAAACCCACTTCACTTTGCCAATGCAAATATACTATTTGGTATCAAAGTCTTCATAACGCTGCCATGTAAAGTTGCCCAAACTAATAATTTACTACACAATGCTGAAAAACATTTCTAGGTTTTGTTAAATTTCAAGTTTGGCCACATTATCCTCCCAAATGTACAGAAAGAAATCTCTCTTTTATCAATAATGCCATTACTGAATGGTATAATACAGAGAATTCATGAAAAGAATTTGGTTCAACACCAGCACTGAAGAAAATACCTTAATTTGGAATAAAAAGTGGTGTTGGAAGAAGATAGGCACGGGTGTGGAATTCATAATTTCGTTTCTGAAGACAATCTGCTTGTTTGGGGGTGTGCAAGTATCCCAAGGATGCTGAACTGCCTCCTTGGTGAGTTACAGAGCAAAGCAAGCAATGAATTTGCCACCTGGGGCTGCTACACACCAGCAGGGATCAAGGCCTGACAGTGGAAGGGTTTTCCCAGTCTCCAATTACTGCTGTAGGCCACCAGGCAGGGTGACTGGGACAGCCTGGAAGCCAAACTGTAAGAAAAGCCTTTCTAATTCTCTGTTGGAAGGCTAACCTTTCCACAGACCCCAGAAAGGCTGTGTGCCAACTGCCACTGAGCTGTGCATGCCAACAGGTAACAGACACCAGTTACTGCAGGCTTAGGAAATGATCTAGCAATAAATCCAGGCAGAAATCCTTTACAGTCTCATCTAAAGTTCAACATTAAAACTGTTCCAGTAAGACCTTTGGATATCATCACAATCTAGTAGAAGCTTTGCAGAAGACCTATGACTTCTGAGCTTCTCAATGGTCAATACAGCTGACAAGGAGCACCAGAGACAACTCAAATGCCCCAAATCTATGAGACACTTAAATCCACTTTACCAACACATAAAACCATTTAACAACCATTAGCATTTAGCACATCATCTGAGCCATGTTGTTCAAAAAAGTATTTATGACAACTACAGAGCTTTATGCCAACACTAAGTTTTGATGACTAATCTGGTTCTTTTATTCCACCAAACTGAAAGTACAATGGGCATAGTAGCTGATTGCATGCTGGAAACTACAGTTCTTCTGTTAACTAATCCACAGAATCTCAGCAGTTCTGAGCAGACAGTGGGGGAAGGTCCCATGCTTATGACTCACCCCACCATTTTTCTCTCTCCTATTGTTTTACAAATTCTCTGCTTAATCTAAAATCCCATTTCATCTAGAAACTTCCAGGCTCAGCGGAAACTTGAGGATAATATATTCCAAATGAGTGATGTTTCAAAAGGGTGTGTATCTACAGGCTCTTATACCAATCTAAATCTGGGCTGGCACTGCCCTGCCCTTGTCACTGCCTGCTGAGCTTCTGCTCCTTCCTGCATACATACACAGATGCTTGTATGATCCCACAGTGAGATCTCAGGGAGCTGATCCAGCTGGAAACTCTGCAAGTGGCACCACGAGGAGTCAGAGGGAATGGGAGTGATACAGGACATGTCACACGACAAGGATGTGGCCAAGTAGATTTAGATAGGCTTAAGTGGAGATATACCACCAAGAGTCATTAATCAGCCAGAATGAGCCAAGTCTTGAAGGCAATGGGCATTCTGAGCTTTGGGTTTCACTCCAAGGGTTTGATTTATGCCTCTAAAACATTTTAAATCTGGGCATTAGCAGAAGAGTTATCCTACATATGCTAGTAATATATTCTCTTAATGGGATCTATAATAACGAAATTTTGTCTTACTAGATCTTTAAGAGCAGATTCAAACTTCAAGGATTATGAGTTCAGGCAGGGTAATGCCTATTTGCTCTGCCTGATGGTTGGCACTAACACTTTGAAGCTGGGTTTGATAATATCTGGGATATTACAGTAGCCACACTCAGCTCTAAACTCTTTTCTGCTTCATTGCCTTAGCTTTGCTTAACAGCCCGTTTTTGTGTGGTAAAACAGTGGTAGAAACTGTAATATATTTATGAAGACATGCTAAATAAAATTGTATTGCTTTTACAAGAACACACTTCACATGGTATCAGAGTTACAACAAACATCTCATGTGTCTCTAGAAACAGTGAAGGGGTACAAGACAAGATTCCATCTACTTCCCAGTGACAACCTTCCCTGCTGGTACCCCACAGCACGAGCCTAACAACAAACCCCTTCAGAAATAAGTGCACAAAATGCCAAATATTTTAACGTCACCTTTCCATGCAAAGTATTTCTATCAGCCTACCAGCCTTTTCCAGACAGGGAAATTCCCACCAAGTCATCAATAATACATGCAGTCAGCCATCAGTTCACCCACTAATGAGCAGTTTTAGCACATGGTGCCTATTCAGAGAAATCAGGTCTGGAAGATGAGAGCACAGTCCTTAATAATTTAGAAGACTCATTAATCTTATCCCAAAAGACAAGCAAAAAGAATATGATACCTACTCAGATTTCCAGACCAAACCAAGATGCACCATTTCAGAAGCCATTAGGATCTATCAGTCAATAAATATTCTCCAAATGTTCTTCTGTGGAATAACTTGCCAGCCAAAGAACCATCCATCTCTAAAAGCCCCTATTGTTAGAGACGAAACATCTGGAACCTTAAGAGACCTGCAGTGCTGAAAATTAGATCAAAAAGGTTTGAAAATTATTCAATATAGCAAATGCTAAAGATCTGTAGGATTTGCTATTTTAAGCAGACAAAACCAGTCTAGTCTGGCTGTGCATAGGATAAAACACCAACACTCTCCAAATGTCAGGTGTGCCCAGGGACAGAATTCATATCCAACATCAAATATCCAGGTTGGCAGCACAACACAGGGAACAGGAGAGGGGAACAGACAGCCTACAGGCTTGTCATGGGACCAAACACTCAGTGCTGCACTTGGCAAAATGGGAGATCTATATTCCCACCAGGCATTACTTACACAGGGCAACACAGGGATTGGAAAGACTATCTGGAAAGGAATTATTATTATGTAATAGTTAGGTCTAGTTGTGCTGGCCACATCTGCAGGGCAAGTGTGAAAACCAACACAAGCAACCCTAACACAAGTTGCCTGGTTTTCTTAGTGTCTCCTGTCACAAACAGACACCTACAAAACTGCTTTTCTCTCTGCATGAACACTTACTAGCACTGAGGGTTTTGCCTACAGGGGGAAATTACCTAGTTAGATCTCTGCTTGTATCTGATCCTGTACTTAGTGATGATATTCCTCCTCCTGAAGGAGATAATCTACATGCTGGAGGAGCTGGCTGGAACACCCAGTTGTGCTTGGTGGGAAAGGAGGAGGTTCTGTGTTCTTCCCCAGCTTTGCTAAGCAGGTGTAGGAACAGGAGCTGAGGAGCTTTAGGTGCTCCACCTCATTTTTCACTCTGTTCACATTAGTCATATGGGTCTTGGGAGGGATTTTTTCCAGATATTGTATATGAACTATTGTCCCTTCCCTTCCTTATCTCTGTGACGAGCAAACCCTTCCTTCCACCTACAAACCCAACATGCAAAATCACAGCATGATAGAGGATAAAAATGCTGAAAACACAGATGTGCCTCAGAGCCCATGTCTGTCACGTCCTGCACAAAGCAGGACATAAACCACTATTTCACTGCAGATCATTCTGAAATGACAGTAATTAAGGAACATGCTATTTGCTTAATTACCATTTCCTTTTTATGACATGCCCCTTTCCCCACATCAGTTTCCATTACAAGCAGTGAACCACAGCACTGTGCTGCCTTGTCAAAGCTAAGTGTGTCTGACACTTGTTCTTTCTTAAAGTCTTCACTTCCCACACTCACATGGACCTTCCACTTCAGGCTTTTATACCATGTGCCATAACACAGGGAACGTTCAACTGATCAGGCTATTTGATAATGTTTGGGGACTACAAAGAGGAAAAAATCCCTTAAAATTATAAAACACAAGATCCATGAATTAAATCAAGGAAGGGATAACTATGAATTCCATAAATAGCACTGATACAGATTATCATGAGAATAATAGTTATCTTCCTGTAAACAGAGTTCACTGAGGTTTAGTACTGCACATTCTTTTGAAACAGGACACATTAAGTAATATCTTTTCAGCTTTTCATTTGCAACTAGTTTATGCTTAATGCTTAAACCTAATTAAACTCAGACCAGCTAATTCCAGGCAGTCAAAAAGAAACACCTTAGAAGAAAGGTGATCTGATGGGGCAGTTATTATTTCAGTGCATGATCTGGGACATGTTGAAGATTACATATCAGCAGCATGGAAGGAAAATAAAAAGATGTCATGTTAAGAAATAGTTTTTCCTTCTGGCTTTCCTGAGATTATATTAAGTTCATTATGTATATACTTCAGAATAAAAATTTGTGTCTATTAATTTGTCAGACCAACACAACAATGTCTCAACCTATACCTATCACTCCATGACCCACACAGTCCTAAGGATTCAATATCATTCCTATTAAAATTTTTAAATAGCGAGTAACCACCATTCTTCAATGTAAACCAGCAGCTACACTACAATTTTTTTCATCCAAAATATTGCTTTTTAAGTGTCACCTACCCTGATAGAGCTCTGGATGACCTGCAGTGTGGAAGTCTCCAGAAGGGTCTCCTAACTCCTCAGCTGGGATACTCACCCTGTTACTCCTCATGGACAGATGAACATACAGAACTAGGGTAGGATGAACTATAAATACTGCAAGAAAAGTGAGTATGACCAGCTCCACACTGGTATTGTGAACACAAAGGAATCTTTCAGGTTACTCTAACCAAAATTAAACCCACCAACTAGTGTAATTTATCTGGACACCTAGTCACTGGTGCCACATTTCAGTTCCAACATACAAAGCTTTTTTCCACAGAAAAGTACTTTCCTAATATCCCGAAGTAAGAGAATTTTTGAAAGACCATTCTGTCTCCAAAGAGACCATTAGGATCAGTTTTCCATTCTAAACAGAAATTCCTATCTTCTCAAACAGCTCCAGCTCCTCCAAAATAACCAAACCATCCTGAGCTTTCTAACGTCCTCACCTGCCAAAACCAACAAACACTTCTAAAGGAGGAACAGCAGAAACCCAAGAAGGATTCTTTAACGGCAGTGAAGTTTGAACGAGTGAAAATTATTGTTGCTTTTCCTGGAATGACAATTACCAAGGGTTTAGCCCAGAAATGCCCTTTTTTTTAAGATCAGGCTACTAAAATGAGCTGCCTTTACCCATTTGGTTTTTTCTCCTATCTGCAAGTTAGAGATCATCTGTGTTAACACTTTGAAGATTCACATTTGTGCATGTGAATGCTATCCAAAATTTTCTAAATCAGCACTTCCCAAAGTTTTGAGGTTTCTACCTCCAAGTCCTCAGTAAATTTTATTTGCACATCCCATTATAAAACTCTTCATTTAAAATCTTGAAGAGAACACAGTCCTGCCAGGCACTTCCTACCACAGAGTGATGGGCCATAAACACCAGGTATTTTGTGCTATATGTAGTCATGAAATGCACATACCACGTGTACTTACACAGAAGGGAGGATAATTATGCAGTAAAGGCTCTCAGCTCTCACCTTCCCAGCCTGGACACTGCTCAGCAGGGACTGGAGCAGTTGGGAGCCTCAGTTTTCACACACTCTCCTCATCTCAGGCACTGACACTTGCAGAACAACTTTCCCATTCATGGCAGGGCAGAATATTTTGCCTACAGACCACACACAAAAAGAACAAGCTGACAGCTTAGGTGTTTTGTAGGCTACAGAGATGCTGCTGAATAAATGACAAAGGCCCTGGTGCTTTCATCCCCCTGCAGCACCTGCCCAGCTCAGGATGCCAGAAGGGTCCTCCTTCCAGTCCATCTGCACTGGGAAATAGGCTTCAGAATGCACATTTGTTACCCTGAAAGCTACAGCTCAGGCTTTTATTTACCAGGTGCACACAGAAAACAGGAAATAAGTTACCCAGGAAGAGCCCCAGGTTTCCTTGTAGACAGGTGAGAAAGATTACATGTACAAATTCTGCTTTCAACTGGCTTTCAGGCTAGTATTTTTCAGTTCTAGTATTTTATTAGATACTTCCTTCATTAAGTTGTTGACAATCTTTATTTTCTTTTCTGAAACTGTGGGGATTTCATTTATTTATTTATTTGAAAGGACAGGGGATGCATTCCCTGAGCATCTTAAATTACCTAATCCCTATAGATTAATTTTCTCTAGTCTTACTCCTTTGTAACTCATTCCTCTGTTCAAAGACATTTTCTCCCCTGGTGAAAAACTAATAGAACACCAAAGCTGTAAGGCTATGCTTTTCTCAGTAGTAAGACACAGTGACATCAGAGACTGGATGGGTTTTTTTATACTGGAATTTGGTATGGTATTTTGGGATGTAATTTATGGCATGAAATCTTACAGAACTTTGACATTTTCTACTTTTTATGATTTGCAGTTATTGTATATAGGAACAAAATATATAAAATATATAAAATATCTACCATCTTTATAAGAAACCCCCTGATGTTACATCTCCATTTTAAACATAACACATGATGTAAACTCATCTGCAAATGCTACAGTCTAACACACAAGCTCATCTCTGTACCCCCACCTCTCTCCTCTGGTATCAAGTAGGAAACACTCTGAGGGCACAATTGTTGAGCTGTTCCCGAGGGATAGTTACAGTTTTGTGGCTTAATCACTCCAACTTTCCATCTTGTTAATAACATAGCTGAATAAAAATGATCTGATGCTACTTGTGCCTTCATTTTAATGAGTCCCTGGAATGAAATGCCTCCAGTGAAGCATGCCCAGATCTCCTGAATAAGTGGAAAAACTTCTGCGACAAGATTAGAAACATCTTCAGTTTCTGTACATCAATAACATCTTTTTGATCCTGAATCCCTATTCTGCTCCAAAGAAAAAAGTTTTACGCAAAGTTTCTTAAATATGAATATCAGTGCCTGAGCTAACATAATCCTCCATCCTCAGCTTCCCCTTCCCAACGTTAGCATATTAATCTCCTTTCCTTTCAGCTGCTCCAGCTCTTGCATAACAATGCCATTTCCTGAATTCAAATCTCCACAAATAAACCTCAAAGCTGAATAATACATTATTAAGTCCTATGAATATTCCCTTAAGCAGGGCATCCTTAAAAAACTGGGCTACACTGCCATAATTCAGCATCACTTTCTTTGCACTTTCAGAGGGAGAAGGAGAAGCACTGCAGCAGCCACCAACCTAAAATCCTACTGAAACACAGAGCTGCTACCCTCTGCAGAGGAGGTTTCTAATAACCCACCAATGTTGGGTTTAAATCCTCCTTGCTCCATAGAGCAGTCACTCCTTTCTCAGAGGATACACACATGGAGAGGCTGTACAGGGATTTTTAAGGGAAGCTACACACCTTGCTTGAGTGTTCAAACTGTCAGTGCTCAAATGTGAACCTGAATGGTTATTCCAGTAAAATAGCAAAATCAAAAAAGAGTTTTCCCTAAGAAAGATGTTGTTTTGATCTGCCTGTTATCTCAGTTTTGACCTGTTCCTTTCCTAGTGCAAATGCTCACCAGAGGCTAAGAACAAGGGTGTGATTACTGTGTTCAAGCTCCTACTTGAGCACAGGCTGGAGATTCTGTGCATCACATCCCATGTAAAGTGTGCTCCCTCAATGAGCCTTGCTGGATGAGGACAGCAGCTGATGGCAATGCAGACTGTGGACAGACATGGTCCACAGGACACTTTTTGACTAAAAGTGCATCACAAGCAAGGAAAAAATAAATAATCTTGACGAGCAACTACTACATGGGAAAAACATCCTGAACCTTCAAAGGGCAAAATTTATTTTGTCATAAATTGAGACAAGGGAGATTTAGATTAGATGTTGGGGAAAATGTTTTCCCTGTTAGGGTGTTCAGGCACTGGAATATAGCCCAGGGAGGTGGTGGAGTCACCAACCCTGGAAGTGTTGAAGAGGCATCTGGATCTGGTGCTGGAGGATATGGGTTAGGGGTTCCAGCAGTGACAGGTTAATGGTTGGCCTCAATAATCTTAGAGGTCTCCTCCAACCTTGATGGTTCTATGATTCTATTTCACAATTAATCCATTAAAGCAAACTATTCACTATCCCAGTTTTATCATCTACTCAAGACCCATGAGATACCTTTTCTCCAAGGGCTTGGAGTGTGGGAGTGAAGTGAAAAGCACTGAATGACATTCAGTGGGGCAGGACAGTGTTTTGCACATTGAAGCTATACAAGTTCACTGCACAGGGAGCAAAAGGACACAATCTCTCAATATTTCCAGTCTGCCTTGGTGGCAAATTAAACGTATTTTTAATCAGCCACACTGCAATATGCTCCTGCCCTGCCCCAAACCAAGATGCTTGCTTGATGTGCTCAGTACCTTTATCACCTCCATCAATACTATATCTCAGTGAATGCTGAGCCCAGAGCATGTCATGGCAAGATGAAAGGCCAAGCAGTGGATAGAGCTGAGCCAAAACCATGTTGTGCCAGTCCAGCCTAAGCAGCACTTCCCTAAGGAATGAGGAACAGAAACTGATGCCATTTAAAAAAAATAAATCTGCTCTTCAAAATTCACAAAGCAGGAAACAGCCTTACAGCTCCTGGATTGGTGCCACTGTGACCAGCATCACGTCACCTCCCTCCCCATGCTCCCTTTGAGGTAAGTCCTCCAAGATGAACCTGAAAAAGCAACTGAAATGGATGTGAAGAATCTAGAATGACAGATCAGATCTTAGAGCATAACTATCTAAAACCAAAAAGGAAGCCTGAAAACAAAACCAGAGTTTAACACACCTTATTTCACCTCACCGTCTTACACTGACATCTCTAATTTCAGTATCTTACAAGTCTTGACACCTCTATCAAACTTCTAATCTGAATCTAAAAACTGGGGAAAATCTGTGCAGTATGAACACACTGGTGTACCCCACACTGAACAACGGAGCCTTTTACACTTGCTGAGGGACAAAATATGTTTACAGCATATTCTGCTCAGAAACATCCAAACTTATTACTAAGTTTGCTTACAGAGTGATTGATTACTGCATTCTCAACCATGTTTAAAGCAAAGCTTTGGAGCTTTGTTTTTCTCTCTAACAGCAGGGAAGCAGCTGAGCTGTCCTGAGCCCAACAGCACATTAACAAAGCATTTCTTAAGGTGCAGATTTACAGTCTGTGTAAGAAGATAAAAATCTGTGCTTCTGGTTGAAGGGACTCTCTCTCCACTTCTTTGGCAGATCCCAGCTGTAGCTGATGAAAATGCTTGTGGGTTGTGTAATCAGCTATATGGATGTGCTTCCTAATCTGTTTGGAAATGAATCTGTGCACAAGAAAACTTCCAGCCAGACTGGGAACTTGATTCAGTAGGTCACATCTGCACAAGGGCCAATTCTGCCAAGAGCTTTCCTTGGGCAGCTCACGGCGATCAGGGACTGCATCTGCTGAAGCACAGCTCAGCACCTCTGGGATGGCACCTGGAGACAGCAACATGCTTTAAATATTACTTCACTTCAAGATTATATAGATAAGATACATAACAAGAGGCAACTAATCCCTTAGGATGCCATTTCATCATTTTTCTCTAAGTTACTTCTGATGATGGAAACGCATGTAGAGAAGCACTTCCAAAGTTATGGTAATTTGTAGGCAAAAACTTGAGTTGGGCATGGAACAGTAACATATTTGACATAAATTCTATGACTTACTCCGTTGTACTAATTTCTTATAAATCACATGTCCATATCTATATTCTAAGAAAATCAATTTGTTGCTATGAGGAGATGCTGAGGAGCTATCACCATGCTGAGCCATTCAAAGCTAACAGGTTCAACAAAATATATTTCAAGCCTTCTTGGGGGGGGGGAAAAAAAAAGAAAGAGAAGAAAGTGTAAAGTAGCTCAGGACAATTAAAGCACTTCAGTGAATCATTTTGGTCATAATCTGACAGTTTTTATGTCACAAACTTCTACCCACCTTTTCCAAACACGAACAGATTTGTATTTCCACTGTAAGTCTTATCTTTCCATCCCAACACTGAACATTTTCCAGTGACCTCAAATGCTTCCATTTCCCTCTAAGACCCAAAAGGATAATGAACAGCATAAAAGCTCCACTGGAACAGACACCACCAGATCCATTACTGTAGAATCTATCAGACACCTGATCCATAACTATGAAATATTTATTCACGTTTGGCATGTGGCTATCAACACCATCAAGTTCATTAGGCAGTTTAGTCCAAGGTCATATATCTTGCAAGAATTATTCCAAGATTTCACAGCAAGTTGGGATATGTTTTGAATCAGCACAGCTCATTTAGAATATTATCAATCTGTAGAAGAATAATTGGTTAATTTACAAATCGCAATCAAAAAATCCTCACAGAATCACCTCAGTAATTCTTCCCCCCTACACATACAGAACAAAAGTCACAGGAAAAAAATGCTCATACTGTTTTAAATTGGTCACTTCAGTTTTATTTTGTGGATTTTTCACCCTGAATAGAAAAATGGAAGTAATTTTCTTAGCCTGGCAACAGTTTGTCTCTTGAATACACATTTATAATTGGCTTTCAGCTGGATCAGATTTGAATGGTTCTCTGAACAAACTCAAAAAAAAAATCTAGCTCCTAAAGAAACCATTTTCTTTTGGGAACAAATATTGTCCCTTTTTTACCCCTAGCCTCTCACAAAAAGGATGCAACTGCTGCCAGAGACACAGGATTTCAGGCTGGTCATTCTCCATGTGGCTCTGGGTTTAGACTGTGCAAAAGGATAGCAGAGTCACTAAGTCCTTTACCCATATTTACCCAAGTCAAACTTGTTGGAAAATGCCAGTTTAACATCTGGAGAGAGGTAGTAAACTGGAGTTTCTCAGTGGATAAAGGACAACCCATTTCTATTTATGCATATCTAACAACCAAGGAAGGGGAGAAAAAGAATAGCAGATTACCAAAATACAACAACTGCTGCAATGCATCACATAAACAAATATTTACTATTCTAGGCAAATGTATTTGTTAATATGCGAATATATTTGAGACATCAGAATGAAATCACTAAATAATCCTGCCAAGCTGAGAACCTGGCAGTGAGCAGACAGGCTTTTTACTCTGGTTTTCATGCACAATGCAAACCCAGCAAGGCTAAACCATGGACTGCCACTGGTTACAGCCTCAGCTGGGAAAAATGAGCCCAAACATCACAGTGAGAGTCCAATCACCTGGTGGACAGTGCAGCCTGGACAAAGACTGGTTTGAAGACAGTCAAGACTGACAAGTGTCACCTCTGTCTGGAGGCAGCAGAAGACTACAAGGTAGAACATCTAGTGAGGAGGTGTCCCTGCCCAGGGCAGGGGTTGGGACTAGATGATCTCTAAGGTCCATTCCAACCCTTAAATTCTATGACTCCAAGATACCCCAAATAAGTAATTTTCCAAAGAATCAAATCTTTTCTGTCATAAGATGAAATGCCCAAAAGTTTGAATTAAACTCCCAAAACCTAAACGAAAATGATTTCCCCAGAACTGCAGCACCACTTGCAATACACTCAAGACAAATCCTGCTCCTTTTCCAGCACTAAAAAGCAGATGTTTTTTCTTGCATTAACAACACTTTCTTATAAAATAAATTTTGCCTCTGCAAAGAGGAGTGAACATAATGGCTCCCTGAGGGCACAACTTGGAGGTATGAGGGATATTAGTCCAATTTCTTTTTTAAATGCTGTAGAGAAGGATGACAGAAAGAAACAGCTTCCAGTTGTCATGCTCCTAATCCATCCAGTCCATAGATGCCTTCACTCACATTTCCCTAATAAGCTCTGTTACAGCACAACCCTTCCCTGTCCTGCTGCAATCTGTGTAGTCTCCTTAGAGGAGCTCAGGGAAAGCATTTTGGGTTTCAAATGATTATTTTTTAAAAGCTAGGATAGCAAAGAGAAGGTCATTTCATTTCCAGAACCCACAGGAATCTCCTACTACGGCAAATATTTTTATTTGTGTGTGAGGACAGACATTTGTGCAGGACGTGGAGGGGAAACTTTGGGTTTGTAGATTAGTTTATTTGGGCAGAGGAAGATTGCTGGTTTCCTACCAGTGTTTGTGCTGAATTGCTTTGCAGAACTGTCTATAGCATTGACTACCTGTTAAAATGCCTAATTTGTGGAACTAATGAAGCAGAAATAACACATCAATGTAATTGGTCAATGGCAAAATTTATCAAAATGGGAAGCAAATGTGTTGTTTAGGTGTGGGAGAAGAAGGAGCAAGTACCAGTGGTACACTTAAATAGAAGAGCTACATTTAGGGAAATATATGTGCATTCAAGTATATAAGAGGGAGGAGGAAAACCAGCAAGAGGCATAAATAAAGGGAAGAGGAATGAACAGAATGAAGGGTGATTGGGTAACAAAGCCTATGCAAAGAGGACCATCTTGGAGACATCTGATCTAACTGCTGTGAATTCTTCTGCAGAGGACAGATAGCCTTTACCACAGTCCCCAGGAGCAGCAATTCAAAGCATGCTGCTTCACTAAGCCCAAGCCCTGCAAATAACTTCATTTTAACCACATCTTATAGGCTGTGTTTAACCTATAAATGTTTCATTGCATTTTTCAACACCCAATTATTGGCTAGGCCTCCAACTTTTAATTCAAATAAAAGCATTAGAAATGTACACAACCAATGGGAGAGTGTGGGTAAAGAGTATGTTCTTTTATGACAAACCCAACTTGGAACACTCCCATCTCCCCACCCAGCTCCCCCAAATCCTTCTGCTCCTTGGGTCCACGGACACCTCTCCACTCCACTGCTAAACTCACCATGTTTCCATAGCCTTCTTTCCAGTATAAGCCCTATGAACCTGTTTTCAGCCCAACTGAGAGGGCAACAAATCTGGGATAAGCGGGTGGAATGCCAACATGGCTAAGGAGATGGAGAAAAAAGTATGACACAACTCACTCTTGGTGATGCTGCTGACATCCTTCTGCATGGCCACAGGCTGAACTCATTGGGTAAACAGAAACTCAGCTAAATAAGCACTCACTTCATTCCCAGTTTTTCTGGGATCCAGTTCTTGACACAGTTGTATGAATACATGTGCTGGGGTAGCATAAACCCAAGAGACAGGACAGAGGTGTAGGGCAGCTGTTCAAGATGACTTATGCAATACCAACACGTCTGCCAAAACACTCCTCAGAGTCTGAGGGTGCAGATTTGGGACAGCCAAAAACCAGAGCCACATTCCCTTCCCTCCTGGCCCTGGAGCATGTTCTGTTACCTTCTCACATGCCTCAGTCCTGTCTTCACCTGACTCAGATAAGCTCTTTCAGGGACAAAAAGCAACATTAATCTTTAACAAAAGTTATGGCTAAGCAGAATGAATAACTTACTGTTATTTCATGATGCTAAATATCTCTATATTGCACAGCTCCCTCCTCCCTGCCACATTCCCTGTGTGGCTCCTTTCTTTGAGCTGGTTCTATGTTTAGGAGCCTCCTCATTGAGCCATTTAAATTGCAAACCTAGTGCTAAAACTGTCTTTTCTTTACTGGATTAACTTTCTGTTGCTTCCACAAGTTGCTCAAGTTCAGTGGAGAGCCCACAGGTGCTGGGGACAGGAGAATAAGCAGAAGCATATGCAGCTGGGGAGAAGAGGAAAGGAAGAAATAAGATATTAGGTTTTGATTAATTTAGGTGCTGTTTCGAGCTGCAGCTGAGAGAAGGAGAGGAAATAAGGTCTATAAAGAGAAAAGTACTGCTGCAGGGTAATTAAGACCTAGGAGTAAACATGCCAAATGGTGTTTGCCACATGACAACAAACAAATGTGAATCAGAGTGTGAATCAGTACTTGAGCAGTGGAGGGAATGTTTTCCCCACTATTCAGGAAGCTCTTCAATTGTTTGGGAAAGGTGTGAGTCATTAACTCCCGTAGAAGTGAGACATCCAAAGCTGTAAATACTTGACATACTTCAAGGGCTCTTTGGAATGGAAGAATGGGAACCTATACGTACTTTTTCAAGATTACAGAAGCGTGAAGCCATGCATCATTTCACTGATTTTGATTTGTTCTGAATTGCATTATCCAAGCATGATGAGCTGTAACCTTGAAAGGACCTGCTTTCTTGCTTCTGATGCCTTGGACAGCTCTTTGGGATAAAAGATGAGAGGAGCAGGGGAACTGACAGAATGCTGTTTTAATGCAACACTCTTGTATGTCTGAATTGGTAGCTTATCACAGCCATTAAGCGAAATTACCTTTCTGATGGCAACCAAGAATCTCTTGGCAACAGTTGTGCATCACGAAAACAATCCTCCTCCTCCTCCTCTTTGACTTCGTGTCTGCTCCTAGGAGCTCAGCACCAAGGCACTGAGAAAATATTATTGCCACCTTGCAACACTGATTTTTATGGATTCTTCAGACCATAACACACTGAAGGTCTTCTTAATCGGTTTAGAACTCCTGACAAAATTTATTCCTTGTAGATACAGGTTTAAAAGGCTGGGCAGGCTTCAGAGAGGTTTCATGCCCAGGTGAGACCCACCACAGGATCACAGAACACCAGTGCCCCAGGATTATCAAGGCCTGGAGAAGGGCTTGGCTCCTGGTCTAGATTTAGCCAGCCTGGCTGCTTAATGGCAAATGCAACACAATATCCAAAGTATAGATCCTGTTCCTTCAGCTTGCACATTTTTCCCCATGAAAGTCATCAAGTTGACATGGTATTAAACACCTACACAATCCCTCCAGAGAAGAATGTTTTCCCCACATGACGTTTTCTTCGAAAGGATTCTTGCAATGTCTTCTACTTTGGATTACAGAGATCCCAAGGATACTGATGGACTGTCCATGAGCACAGGCACCTTCCAGAAGGGAATCTTGAAACACCCCAGGAGTCCTGGCTAAGTGCAGGGAGTAAATGCACATTACTCTGCTGTGACTGACAAACTCCTGGGAAAATGGATTGCACAACAGGAAGAGGGTGAAACAGGGCTTAAGAGTTTGGACACACATGAGAGTCATTCATTTACCCTGACCCCAAATCTCAGAACAGAAATACACAAGAGGAACATAGAAAGTATGCTTGGCTTTGTGCAAGCACATGGAAAGTATGATTTTTTCAGTATCAGAAGCATTTAATTACACTTTTATATAACGAGTGATAGCCTTCTTTAATTCGAACTCCTTAAAAATTTTCTATGCAAAAAAGTCTTTGGAACTATTCTTCTGTTTTCCCTTAACTTAATGAAAAGTTACGAAAAAATATTTTTCTGAGGAACTTAATTCCTCCCACATGCATCTATTTAAGTTATTTTGTCTTCACAGAGATTGATCAGGTATCATTACAAGTCAAAGTGATCTGTCACACCTTTTGCTCCTCTGATGAGTTTTTGGGATGTGACAGCCTGACTGCCCAGCCCATGGCTCCAGGTTAGGCTCTGCAGTCTGCACTGAACTCATGGTACCTCACACACCATTTCATTCTGTTGGGAAACCAGCAGAACACCAGGGGATATTGAACTCCAGGTGTTATTCCCTTCTGCCACTCAGTGCAGCTTTTAGCTGCTGCACACTTCATACCACAGGCTTGTCAGAAACTGAGCAA
Source organism: Acanthisitta chloris (assembly GCF_000695815.1). Taxonomy (NCBI): domain Eukaryota; kingdom Metazoa; phylum Chordata; class Aves; order Passeriformes; family Acanthisittidae; genus Acanthisitta; species Acanthisitta chloris. The sequence continues at coordinate 17,073 of NW_008665255.1, read as the reverse complement.
CTTGCTATACGTGCAGCAAAAAAATACTTTCAAAACCCTACGAGTCTAAAACAAGTATTCACACTTAACTGCTTCAGAGAATGTAAATCAAGAAACACTGCTGAGCTCATCACCCAAAGTTTCTACACACCAGAGCTGCCCAGACTGCAATGTGCTAACAGAACCTCACAACTACAGCTGCATTATTCTACTGTCTTTGCACAGTCACCAGGGCAATGCCAACAATTTATGTAATAAAAGACATCTGAAGAAAATTTAATGAGCTTGTCCTGTGTCATTCATGCACCTTATCCCTCCTATCACCCCTAGAAGCAGAATCAAACTGCTACTGTACTGAGCCCTGAGGTAGCTGCCTCTCTGCATGTGCCTGAAGGACAGTTAGGATTAAAGAGCTGTTGCTGTGAAGTCACAAGCTAAATTTGCAGCACATTTCATACAGGGGTTCTCTAACGTGGCAGCAAGAAGAAAAACATTAGTCTGTCTCAATTTCAAGAAGCCTAAGGTAGCAGTAGTAGGACTTTCCAGACTGGAATCACAAATCACTTAGCACTGTGCAATTTAGAAGGAATCTAGAGGATGAAGGTTTCCACAGCAGGGCCCAGCCAGGAGCCAGAGAGGAGCAATCTGCCATCATCTCCCTGAACATGCATTCCTGGACTGCAATGCACAGAGTGGAAAAAGCTAAATATGCAATGAAAGAGACATACATGTAGAAACCCATCGAGATGTTTATGGGAAATATCTCTTAAAAGTGTCATTCAAATGATGGCAACACACTAAAGCAATTCTCCTCAAACAACTGCAGAAATCTAGTCCAAAAGTACTGTTCTGGGTTCCTTCACCAGAAGCACTTACTGTCAAGCCAGGGGGCACAGACAGCTCCTGGTCACTAACAACTTCTATCTCAGAGAAGTGGCTTGACACATTTTCCCACTGTATCCACATATTCCTGTCTCACATTACAAGTCATCTGAAGAATGGAAAAAAATACCTCAGCTGAGAGTGGGCTGAAGGTACCAGTCAAGAAGTAAAAACTTGTCAGATGGAGTGATTAATCAAACTCCTGTCTCAGTGAGAATATGGGGAACGACTGTGCCAGCTCATTTTTGTGCAAAGTAAAATAACTTAGATTTAAGATGTTTCAATCCCTAAATAAACTAATCTGCTTCACTCTGTACTGAAATCAACAGAGAGGCACTGCAGCCTCTGTCCTGCACCCTGGATCCAGGGGCACTGACCTGCAGTTGAGGGATAACTGACAGGTCAGGGACAACATTCCCTTCATGGATTCCAACTTGATATGGAAAGTTTATCAGTCTGCATCAACAGAGAGCTGAACAGACTTGAATAAACATCACTGGCAGGTGTAAGCACTTAGTAAGTATCTAAATTCTAAATGTATTAAATATTCTGAAAAAAATTAACCAAATTAATTTTTTTTTTCTTGGTAGCAAGCAGCCTCATTTTTAGGAATAGTAGTGGCAATGAGACACACACCATGGTCAGCAAGTCACCCACAAGAAATATTTTGGGAACACATCAGTGCTCCAGGCTCTTTGCTTTGCCCTGTTCCATTTTCCCTTTGATGTCAGTAAGTTATTCATCTTATTAGTTCAAGCTTTATCTTTTGATCAGACTTTTGTAATACATAATTTGGAAATTAGTTTCTTAGAGGGACAAGAGCTGTCAAACAGTAACCCATATCAGATCAAGCCCAACAAAGTGGTAACAGCTTAGGACAAGTCGGAGCCAAAGTTGGAATTTCAGAGCATACGTGCAAATTATTATTTTCTAAAAACCACAGTGTTGACATTACAAGGGAAGAAAAGAGAGGAAAGATCATATCTCCTGAGCCCTTGATCAAATTACTTCATAATTCACCCACTAACCCTATCCCCTGGTTCCCATAACAGACAGCAATCCGAGACAGAACAAGCCTGTGGATTTTAGGGCATTAAGGGAGAAAAGGGAACAAACTCCAATGTTGCAACTAAATCTCCAGAGGATGTGAAGCTTTCAGAGGTATTTTAAATAACAGAGTAATTTTATGGCATTTTTCAGATCTAAAATGGGGGGGGGGGGGAAACTTCAAATTATCCACAGTCTCTGAGCACAGAACTATGTAGTGCCTGCAATTTCCTATGGTTTCTCTCAGCAAACTTTTTTCAAAGTCCTTGTCAAAGATATTAGATTCCAGTATTTCGAAGATGGTATCTGGTAGCCCTTAATTTATCCCAGGCTCTCATCTTTGAAGCAATTCTGTTTCTGTCTCAGTGCCTAATTTCCATTTTACACATCCTATAATTGTGTTGGTCCTTCTGTCCTTTAAAGTTGACTTCTAAAAGATTCCCATCATTAACACATCTACAGAGAACAAACAACTCATTCCCTTTTCCGGATCCTTGGGTTGAGCTCCAATTATTAAAGTTATAATTATTTCTCCTCACATATTTTAACAAGTTGGAAATTGCTTTAAATTGCTCTTTTACAGAAAGCTGTGAGCTTGGAGAGTTTTCTTCTGGAAGGGATTTGTGCTCTGCAGAGGGGTCAGGTCCTTCACCTGTAAACTAACTTGTATGAGTTACTGTTCACTTTGCCTTCTATCAAGTCTTGGCTATTTCTGACCATATTTAAATTCTTAGTTTTGCATATTTAAGAACTATTCCTCTCAGCCCAGAAATCTCAAGCAGAGTTGCTAGATTTTTAAATATCTTACTTTGGTCATCTATCTTCTCTCTCCTTTCTTATATACCTATTTTCTTTAGTGGGTAAAGCAGGAACTTTTCCCTCTTAGGATATGGACATGCTAACACTTTTAACATGTAAAACTAAGAGTTGGCAAGCCTTCAGCAAGATTAAAACCCATGAAAAATAACTCACAACACTGAGCTATGCCTATTTCATGATAGGGACTCCTTTCTATACAGCCAAGTATAAATAGTGTCCACAGCTGTGCAATTTATCCTCAGCCTTAGCCATTAAATGTCTCCACAGCCTTACAATTTCTAGAAGTGTCTGCACTGCCTACAAATGAGCTGCATTAATATAAACAGCACAGGAATGTTCAGAGACCCTATAAAACAAAAGCCCTAAGAACAGACCTGAACCAAAAAGTGGCACCTTCAGGTTTTTAAAAAAAAAAATAAGAGCTCGTAACTATTTCACAGTTGATCGATTTGCCAAGAAGCCTTTCCAATGTTTTGATCCCACGATCCTGAATTCCTGGTTGAGATGCCTGGAGGAAAAACAAGAGCTTGTTTGAAAAGCATAGAGCCAACCATCCCCTGTGCACTGTGCTCCTGGGCTGGGGATGCTGTGCATCCTGCCTGGAGCTCCAGAATGCTCTGATTGGACTGGAACACCCTCTGCACAGAGGAGACAACAAAATAACCTGCAGACACTGAGGGACTCAAACAAGGGCTCAGTGCCTCAGCCAGGCACCAAACACAGCTAAACGTGGCTCAGTGGCTCAAGTCCTGAATAAACAAGTTCACCCTAGGGATGACACTGTTAAAAATCCAGCCCTGCACACAGAGAAAGGAATAAGCAAGACTCAAATAAGCTGTGCACTGTATCTTATCTCCATTTTAAGAATGAGCAAGTTTCTTAACCTCTTTGTCTCAGTTTCCAAGGCTACAAGTGAAGCATGACAAAGGCAGGAAGAAAACCCAGATATTTTTTGGCTCTCAGTTTTCTCTTTCTTTTTTGCTGCTCAGTCATCTTATCTTCCTAAACTGTGGGATTTAGGTATTTAAGCAGAGTTATTATTTTATGTTCAGCTTGGGTTTTGCTGATTCTAATTGGCTTTTCCTTTTGCAAATCTGGCCAATTGTCTGGTGATTAAATTTGAGCACTTCTTGCTTGTATGCACTTGGAAATAATCAAGGAAACAATACCCTGACCAGTACTAGCTGAGCAAAGGAAACACTGCTATAAAATAAAGTTAAACCAAACTCTTTTTAAAGGTATGCAAATGATGTGAGAGAAGACAGGAAATCACATTGAAAGTGCAAAGCAAACCCATTGTTTTTGTAAAATTTCTGGAAAAGCTTTGAAAAAAATGGCTTTTTCCACTTTTCTCCCCCAGAATTTCTTTGTTCACTCCAAAAGGAAAAACAAAGCAACAGGAAAATGAAGTGATGTCCCTCCTCCACAGCGAGGCAATGAAATCTCCTCCCCCTTCCAAAGGGGATCACAGTTTGCCAGCTTTGGCAGTCACTCCAGTATTTAAAATAGAAATGAATCCCAAAATGTGATTTGGCAAAGAACCGCTGAAATATTCAGCGAGTCTGTTTTCCCTCTTTCCCCCTTCCTTTCTACCATTCTAATAATATCTGGAGGTGCCTGCAGACACCTCGGAGATGGTGCACAGGGAGCAGACAAAGCCCCACGAACTTTCACACACATGGATCAGACAGAGCAGCTTTGTCCCGAGGGCTCCTTGTATGGCCACGTCCCAGACCACTGTGACATTTCCAACAGCTGCTCATGCTCCTCCATACAGCTGCAGTTTTAGGGGAGGGAGACATCCTATCTGCCTCCCTAGACCTGAGAGCATCAGCTCCTCTAGCACTGGGGAAAAAAAAAAATAATAAATCAGCACTACCAAATTTGCTAACAGGTTCCAGCAATTTTTTCAGCACACATAGGCAGAAGGAAGATTTCCATAGCACCTATGATGAAGTGAATCCTGCATGCCAGGACACACAATATTTTATGGATATTTTTGAGCAGGTGATGCTGGGCTGAAAGAAAACACAAGTGCAAAAGATGAGAGGTGAATCAAAGGTCTGAGCCCTTCGCAGGGATACCTGAATGCAGTGCCAGGCTGAAGCAGCTAGTTGGAGAGTCAGGATGCCACAAACTTCACTCAAAACAACTGCTTTTGAAAAATAAATTGTTTAATATGAAACACAACTTGGCCCTGGGTGGGAACAATGAGCCAGTTGTCACAGATGGCTGAAGCAACTATAGCAAACATGTTTTAGGGATGGACGTAAGAGACTAGATGTGAAGAAAACATGACAGTTCAGCTTTGAAAAATGTTTTCAAGCAGAGGAGCAGATCTTGGGGCAGGTATAACTGCAACTTCATTGGCCTTACATCTTTAAAGCCACTGACTTCTCACTAACTAGGAAGTGTTGTACATAAATTAATCCTTCTTATTCATTCCCAGAATAAAAGCTGTTAAGTATTCCTGAACCCCCAAAGAGTTAGTTTTAACATGCAACCAGCCAGCAGAGTGATTCACCAATAGTTTCAGGTTGAAAGATGAGCAAAATGTCAATATATTTATGCACTAGCAGTATGTTACCAAACTGATCTGGTTCAGGATCTTCCAACATACCTCCAGAAAACGTCAGCACCAAACTTTTCTCATTCTGAGTGTAGAGAGAAACTTTCCAAGCATCAACATTTTGTCTTGTGTATGTTTTGAGCTTTAGAGATTTTATAATCACATCCCGAAGCCTGACAGTCATTTCTGCTTTGCCATCAATGAATCTGTTCAAAGGGAGCAGCAGGAAGACTCACAGATTGATTTCACAGATCATTGGGCCAGGCAGTGTTTGTAAACTGCTGACCCCAAACCATGGAGAATTGCTTGGGCCCTGTGGATCCAAGGGAGACTTCCAGCCTGCTACACTGTCCAAATTGATTTGAAACCCTAGGTTAGCCTGACAGTTTGTAAAAAAAAAAACAACAAAAAAAACCAAAAAAAAAAAACACAACCAAAAAACACAACCAAAAAAACCCAAAAAACTTTTAAAGGAATTCATTCTAAATGAGTCATATTAGCCCACACAAGCAAATCAGCACATTGTTCTGATTTCCCCTCCCTCAAAATGCACCGTGTTCTCAGCACAATGCTACTGCACAAATAACTCAGGACTTGCCAAAAGCTACCACCAAGCCCTAATTACAGCAGTCCTATTCTGTATATTCTTAAATCAAACAAGAACTAAATCAGCCCGGCAGTACTTCAAAATCTCCAGTGCAGATTAAGAAATAAATCTCTGCAATAAAGCTTAGCCAGCTCAGCCTCCTTCAGAACCTCAGCACAGAAAGAGCCTCATTTTCCTGCTGCAAGATAAGAATGTGGTACACACATGGAAACTGCTGTGCAAAAGAAATGACAAAAAGCAGCAATTAATTTTGCCAAGTTATTTTAATGCAGATCATTGCTCCTCAATGTTTCAGACAACTTAATGGTGTTTCCACTTTCCCTTCTTGCCTGCTCTTCCCAACTGATCCAGTTCCATGAGTGAGAATGTTTGCAGGATCAAAGTTTTTGTCACAGAACTGAGCAACAAACTAAGCATCATCCCAGTTTCCAAGTTTTTCCTGTTGCTGAACAATACAGAAATTAATTCCAAGGATGACTCCCCAATCACATGCTAACTTTAAGTATTCAGCCATGAGAAAAGTAAATACTCATCAGTTTGCCTGCAAGCCCCTGATACACAGGGCAGCTCTTCCAGCTCAGAGAGAAACATTTAACTAGCAAAATGTACAGTTGCTCTGAACTGCCTGTACCACTTGACCTGGCATGTGCTTTGACAGCAAGTTAGAGAAGAAAGATGACAATACAACAGAGCTACAAAAACAAAATCTAACAGTGCCAGGATAAGCCTCTAGAAATACAATTTGGGATGTAAAGCCATAAATCTTTAACATTCAGCTAAAGACTTGGAGCTGTAAGAAGCACTAGCCTAACTCAGACATGGCCACACTGTATTATGGTAACTAAATAAATATTTACCATGGCTGTTGTCAAAGGGTGGGTGAGCAGAGTGAGTAAGGCCCTGAGAGTGTTCTGGGTCCTCTTCTAAATACTGGAATAATTGACTTCAGGCAAGCCAAGCTTTTAGTTCCCTTATTTATTAAATCAGTAAATTACAGAGTGCTGGGGTTTGATAGGAGTTGACTTAAAATGCCATTTCACTCTACTGCCTATCTCCTTCCAAGGCACACACAGCTGGGCTGCTCATTAAATGTTTCCTCAACCAGCACTTGAGAGGAAAAACCCTCCAGCAAACCAAATTCCCAGCAAATTTCTGGGAAGATGAGCACTTCAGTCACACTCCTGACAGTGAAATGCTGGTTTCATGTGCTGCTATGAGTTCCTAAATCACCATTACCTTCTACAGCACTACTTCTCAGATAAAAATAGACTCTTCCCAAAATATGAATATAGCAGGAGATTCAGCACTACTTCCTAAAGCAGCATTAGTAGTCACTTCAAACACACATGTGAAAGATACATATACTCATCCAAATCTGAGCTCAGACAATTCTCAGTATGAAAGTAGAAAATATCTCCTCTCTGAATTGAAGTTTGCAGAGCATATTTTTCCCCAATAACACTAAAAAATTAAGATTATTTTCTTAACCTGTGGATTTCAGAACAACACAGTGTAGAACAATCCTGTTTGTCCACATCTTCATGGCCAAAGATATTTGCAATCAGACAGTTCTCTTGAACTATCACCAGAAATTACACAGCTTAACTTCCACAAATGCTAAAAAGGATCTGACAATGATTGTTTCTATGAAATCATAAACACATTATACATGTAAGACATGAATCAGCAGAGGATGGTGCATAAAGTGCCAGAACAACAAACAACAAAATAAGCCACAGCTCCCAAAATTATTTCAACTCAAATACTTTTTCCCCCCACCCAAAAGACATATTCTCTGCCTTTCTACCCTTCCCCCCACCCAAAAGACATATTCTCTTTTCTAAGTGACTGCCTTTCTACCAGATACCAAAGTAGGCTCTTCACTCCCAAGTAGATTTGTCCAAGAGCCTCTAATTATGAAGCAAAAGAAGAAATAAAGCAGAGAAAAAGGAGTAATTTGAACAAAAGTTCCATAACCTAACAGCTTCCACAGTTTGTGCCAATTATTTCCTTGGGAAGTTATAATTTCAGACAGAGCAAATTGTAATGATGTTGAATTCTGTAAGTACTAAAGAAAAATATTTTCTTCTCAAAAGACTGCACATCTAAGCCTCCCACATGAACCGTGAGGAACTATAGGTCTTACAGAGCTGGAATACAGGAAAATCTGTCCATTTTTACATGGCTACAAGCAGCAAATACTTCCAGCAAAGCCAAAATAAAAACTTGAGGTCATGCTCAGAACTTTTAAAACTTCAATGTTATGCAACAAAAAGCACAAAGCTCAAGAGTTGCTCATCTGAAAAATATGAAAAAAACCTTTTCAAAACAACACATTTATTCCAACACATCTTAGAGAGGCAGAAGTGACCACGTTCCCTCCATTTGCACATTGTGTACAGCTTTTCCAGAAGGAAATGCTTATCACAGGTCCTGGCAAACCCTGCAAAACAGAGCAGAGATGCTCAGCTCACACCAATTAGCAAAGCAGCATTCACAAACATAGTTATCTTCATCAGAAGTCTTCACTTTTCTGCCTCATGGAATAAATAAACAAGGCAAACTTACATTCCAATATTTTTTTCCTTATCTCAAAGCTAGAGTTGTGATTTTTCAGGTAATTAACTTCAAGAATCATATCCCTTTTGCTCCCTGCATATTCTGTTCTTAAATGGCACTGTCATGTGCTCCCAAGGATAGGGAAGTGATGTATAGAGTGTTCCTTATCAGCCTGAGAAAGGCACCTCAGAAGATATGACTGTTCATGCTCCTACTTTTTAAGCTCTCAGCATACAAACTGAATCTAGTTCACCTCCCAAATTAATAAGCAGAGTTGCTTTTCTGTGGTGTGACAGCTCTCCCTTCTAAACTAATCATAAAACTGCTGCCAAGAAAAAAAGAAGTGTGTTGAAGAAAAACTGCTCTAAGCCCAGACTGATGACTGCAAATACAGCTCTGAGACAGCAAGACCTGTACTGATCAGCCCCAGGAAGGACAGAGGAGCTCCCCAGGTTTTCAGCTGTCCTCTGGAGATGGTTTTTCAGAACTCTGTAGCAGACGATGCAGGTAGGGCAAATATTTCACTGTGCATCACCCAGCCAACGTACAGCTGAGACATGTTTACCTTCTCTGCAGAACTATTACCCCTGCAACTGCAAGAAATAATGGAAAAACTGTGATGGAAAAGAAACCTTGACCCATGTGGTAAGATCAGTTAAGCCCAAAGTAGCTGGAATCCACAGATTTAAAATACCTAAGTTACAGATATTTGTAACCTGGCAGGAGAAACCCAGATAAAAGTGACAAGAAACCCCCTATTAATAGCCTTGTGCTCACAAAAGGGGAGAAAAAGGTTTCAAAATTATAATCAAACTGTTTCCCATCATTTGATGGACCAGCTGGAATGGACCAGCATCTTGCTCTGCACAAGCAAGAGAAACCCAAGAAGCCACATCCATGTGCTGCAGAGACTGACTTTGACATGAGACTCTGCTACTCTACTAAACCCACATCAATGCTATCACTTCTGGAAAAGCAGAGCTCACACTTGTTTCCAGGCTTACACTGATTTTCAATTATTTCACTTGTTCCATCATTTTTTAGCCACAGCTTTGCTGTTTGCATCCAGCACAATCACTGCAACTATCCATCAATGCTGGCTGCTTATTTTTCCAGGATATTTTCAATCTTTTATTGTGATTCTTTAATGGAAAAAGGACACCAATTCCTAATAACAACACAACAAAAAAATTCAGCTTGTTGTCCATACAATACAATTTCAGGGTCTGTTGGCTGAAATTAGAACCCCCTCAGTTAGCAGTGCTTGCCATCACAGACAAGACTGATTGTATGGATTAGTATTTCCTTCTGCATTCTACTGATTTCATTTGGTTTGGATGTTCTGTAACTTTACATGGAAGCACCCAAAGTCAGCTTTCTATGTACACAGACCAGCACTTAATATGCAAAGAACTGCAGGCACTGAACTCTAGGGAAAAAAACCCCAATTATATAACATTTGAAATCCTAACTCTAATTCTCACTTATTTAAACGCTCTTGCTTTGGTATATCACCTGTTTACTGTGCTTTCCCTGAAGGATTATTAGTGTATGCATGAACCTTCCATCAGGTGCCCTGGCAGTTGTATAGGAATATTTTAGAAAACACTATTATTCCACAGCCTTTTCCATAATTCCCTCTGGGGGGGTTGAGCAGAACCCCCGATAACCCACGTTGGTTATCTTTTCCAACATGTTTCTATACAATGCTCTTTCACATTCTGCAAATTTGGCTTCAAAAGGTCTGTCTGTTGCTATCTCCATTGTTCAGGAACAGCTCTGTTGATTTACACTGATAAACAAAGATAATGTACAACCATAAGCAACCAAGTCAATCTCCAAAGGACAGAGTAGGAAAAATGCTGCAATGTTATCACCATTATGTACTACAAAGAAAAATTACAGCCTTGTGAAAGAAAAGAGGTGGGGGCTGAGAACTTGGGCACCTCTTTTTATGTACCACTTCTTGCTGTTTACAACATTATGCAATCCAGTATGATTTGCAACAGTGTGTGCAAAGAATGTATTTACTGAACCCCATCAGAAAGGAACCTGATTCAGCTTCTTGCTTTGAAAGCAACTGCACAAACAATCAAACACTTCTCACATTCCAACAAGCAGAACAACAGAGAGAATTATGCAGAACACGAGGAGAACTCACCATGACTAAAGCTCCAGTGCAGCTGAGGAATCTCCATCTAAACCACTCTGCAATCTCACCTTAAACCTGCAAAGCTGTCGCAGGAGGTTTTTCATGGCAACTGTTACTAACAGTGTCTGCTAAAAACAGGTACTTTATGTTACAGAGTGCAACACTCCTCCTGATGTGCCAGTTACTGAACAACTCGCCTGAAAGAAGCACCTTTGGAAAAGATTTGCTCTGAGATGGTAAGTGGGTTAACTTGTAAGGAGCTGTGAAGCAGCACCCAACCTGCCAACAGGTCCCTGGAGCAAGATGCCAATTCCGATAGGCAGCTGAACCCATCCAGCTCCCAGGGAAAATGAAACACACACTGAGCTCTGAGCTCTGCTTGTACTGACATCTTCTCTCCCAGGGAAGCATAAGAAATTCTTACCAGGCAAAATTCATAGGCACAGGAGCTCTTCAGCAAGCTTTGTCTGAACATGCCTTTGTTTTCTGCTCTTCCCAAGCAATCTTTCCTAACCAAAAAAGACTGACCTTTACATCTGATTCAGCCTCATTTTAAGGCCTACAACAACACCTTCAAAACTTTGTTGGTACCACTGAAAGGTACATTATTGACAACTCCACGAGCAGCAGAGCAGGTTTGAGACTTCCTTGCTAATAACCTAGTATTATGTCCTTATAAGCAACCAAACTTAAAAAAAATAAATAAGCACAACAAAAATACAATTTCACGTACCTAAAGCTCTACAACAGTCACCATTTACACCTTGGACTTGACACTAAGTTTGGTGAATTGTTCCACTGACTACAAGAGACTAGGAGGTGCTGCATTATCCCAGCACGTGGCTGATCCCTTCAAGAGCTTTGTGTGCCCCTCACTCTACATCTTCACCACCAGCTCCCTCCCTGCTCCTCAAAGCTGAGAATGTCTAGTTTACAGTACCAAAGTCATTAAATAAACTATCTTCTCCAAAGATCATTCCAAACAGTAGGAGTCACACTCATTAACCATGTAAGTTACAGACTTAAAAGTCTGAGACTCAGGAATATTGTGCAACCTGTTTTTAAGCAAAACTACCCAATCTGGCTGAGGGAGGCCAAGAAGGACAATTAGAAAGGCTTAAAGCAAAAGGAAAAACAATTACACAACATGACTTACTCCCCCATGGAAAACTCCTAGACTAATATTTATTCTCTCGGAGCTTGTATATATTTGCATTAAACTTCAAAGTTTATTAAAGCAATACTGATGTAATTCCAAGCCTTTACAGAAGGAATCAGTGATTTTAATGGGGTTCCAAACAGGCTCAGGGGTTGCTCTGTAGAAGACTATTAGGGGGCCTAAAACTGAGAAAGGCAGAACTTGCCTGAGGGAAAAAAAAAGATGCTAAAAGGCTTAACAGTTACCCAAGGACAGTTTCAACTCCAGAGCTAGGGTAATTTTAAGTGCCTCTAATACCTTCAGACATGCATGTCTGAATTTACTGGCCAATCTGGGTGGAAATTACATATTTTTAAAACTGTTCTTCCTTCCTCTTGCTGCATTAAAAAACCCACAGAAAGGACACCAACAAGCATAAAAGCAAAACAAAGACAATTGCTAAGAGGCTATTTGGCAGCTGAGACAACAGCAAGAGCATCTGTGATATGTACAGAGACTTAGAGAGAATATCCATGAAGTCAGCGTGGAAGGATGTCTATATTTGTTCATGTTTATATAGTGTAGATTTAAATGTCTTTTAAATGTGTATGAAGGTTTTTCTGACAGTGAGACCCTCAGAGCTGGAAGACTGAACATAAATATATACATGAAGAATTTACATCTTCTGTTTTATATACTCTCTTCCTCCTCTGGTGGAACACAGAAGGTCAAACTGTGACTATCACTAAACAGTTTCCTATAGAACCTCTATCCAACAACATAAGAATCCAAATACTTAAACATCAATAAAGTTGTGTTTGGCAAATTGTGCACTAGTAGCAGTATTTTCTGAAATAGCACTAACTTTATCAAGTCAGTGATCTTACTTTTTAGCACCACTCTGAACTGGTGTCTCAGACAAGATGTTAATCCAACAAGTATTGCTAGAAGCCTACAATGTTTAGCCTGGCATGATTTGTATCCATTTGTTTACTGTGATTTCAAAAACTTTGCTAAAAATTGTCTCCTGCAGCCAACAGTGACTGCATGGAGATGGTTGAGCATTTTTCAGCATGTATGTTCAAGTGCATGTAAGGATTTTAAACAGAAATATTACTCTTAAGTAAAATGTGGGATGAAGCCTACAAATGGAAAAGATTTAAGCATGTGTTTTCCAGTTAATATTTATAATTTTTTGCACTTTAAAGGGATAAAATACTTTTTCCACCCATGCTAAGTATCTCATGGGAAAATTAACCACCCCCTGCTCTAAAAGCTGCCAACCAAGAAAAATACTCCTAAGCAAGAATAACCATGAATTCTGAAGGCATTTGGAGGTTCAGATGACAAATTACTGCTCTTAAATACTTTTTACAGACCATATTAGCACATCTTTTAAACAGAAACATTAACTGTTTGGTAATCAAAGTGCAGATGTTCAAGAAACATCATTATAATCCTTCCTACTGTCACTACAGTTCAAGCAAAAAGCATCTCAGGCTCACACATGGCAGGTAGGGGTAGCAAACCTAAGGGACCTAATGTTTGGAGGCTTTTCCAAGAACTCACACAAAAAAGGAAACTACTCAGGGTGACAATTTTCCTCTGAATCAAGAACTAGGGGGGGGGAAAAAAATCCATTACAGATTGATTACAAAATACTTCTCCTAGAAGTGTGGTTTAGAACTCATCCTGCACAGCAATATGTGATTACTGGGAGGAGAGAAATGATGAACGAGGCTCCAGAGGACTTCTGAAATTCTCTTGTTCTCATTCTCATCCGAAGGGACAAACCCAAAACCACTTGTGACAAAGCCATTTTGTAATTTGGTGTGTTAACATGGCAACTTTTGTAATAGCTGATGGGGTCCCAAAAGAAATTCAATTTAAAGAAGGTGACCTCAGAGTTACACCCACTGTGTAGTTTTCTTCTCCACATTTCCAGCTATCAGACAATCTCAAGTCAACTCAGTCTACTTTAAAGAGATATGGGGAAAGAAATTGCTTTAGTGACTCAGCCACTTATCTGTCTTAGGAAAAAGGAAGAATGAAAATTTCTTACATGGTCGATAATTTCTGCTTCTAATCTGGAAAAGGCAAAGCCTACACTATTAAACCACAATTTATGGAAATTGCACCTCAAATACTGGACAACTAATTAGAACTGTTACCAAGTAAAAAGAAATCATTTATCCTTGTCATTAACACTCCAGAAATTCTAAAGCTGCCACATTCTCCTCAGTGTATACTGTTGACTTTCTCCACTTTACCCTGCTTTAAACCAGTCAGAATCAACCAGCAAGTCTTATTCCAGTTTGCAGCCTGTTTTTTTCCACTCTATATTTAAAATGGTATGGTAATGGGAATACCACATTATTGTGCTGATACATATGAAACAATGAAAGTATTTCAGCCTTAGGCCAATGTAAATCCCAGTGCAATCCCCAGTCCTTACACAGTGGTCATGTGTGGGAGCAGGAGGGTGGGAAACCTGGTCATGCCAACAAAGGCTCTGCAAAGGTCCCTGCAGCTGTCACAGGTAATGCACCCACAGGATGTGGCACCACACTCCACCAACCCCTTTGGGTATCAGCATGGAGCATGTGAAGCCTTTTTCCCTTGGGGCTGAGGCCACACATCTCCTCCTCCCAAATCCACATTACTTCACACACACAGAGTGGATTCTGCCTCGCTAACAGCCAGTAAATGCTACACACAGCTCCCAAAAAACCTCATTTCTTTGAACTTTGCTTCAACTAATCAACCAAAATATGTTTCACAGGTTATTATTTTTGCCCTGTAAGTAGGTTCAAAACATCCGGAGGTATTAATAGCAGAAAGATAAGGTTTATTTTCATTTTCCCCGTGTTAGGCGTTTTCTTTACGATCTCTTTTCACGTCACAGGTACTGCACAAGGTTCTCGGTGCTCTTCACCAGGGCAGCACTACACCTTCTCCTCCTCCTCAGGTCACCTGTGTTGGGACATCCTGCCCTTACCTGAATGTCAGCTATGACACACGGAGCAGCTCGGCAGGATTCCTCGGAGTGCAGGAAGTGGGAACAGTGTGGAAGTTGGGAGGACCCAGAGCTCACCTTGGACCTGCACCCAACAACACTGGAACCTTTGGGACTCTCTTGCCAAGGGCTGGGGAAGAGGATCCAACTCCCTTAGGTACAAAGAAGAGGGAAAGGACTATTAACAGCACCTGACATGGGATCTCATCAGAAAACCATCAGAAGCAGTGACAAGGAGTGAAGGTGCAGATCCCTTCAGAGAAAAGGGCAAAAAAACACAAGGGCAACTAGCAGGGATGGGAGGGTCTCATTCCAAACTGGGATGAGGAGCAGCAGGGGAAAAAGGGCTGAGCAAAGACTGAAAAGGGAAAAGGAAAGCAGAGACACATCAGTGTAAATCCAGAAACAAGAGAAAACATGTTACAACTTGTTAACTTGGAGTAAGCTTTTTGCTTATCTATTTTCCCTAAATGATACAGAAAATTAACAGTGATTGCCGATATCTGTGACCCTAATCAATAACTTACAATTGCTATCTTAATATTTTAAATGTGACCCTAATCAATAACTTACAATTGATATCTTAATATTTTACTATCCTGTTTAGGTGAAACCCCCACTCATTTAGGAGCCATTTAGCAAAATAGCATCTCCCCTTTATTCTTCTTTAAATAACTCATTCCATCAATTTATTTACTTGGAAAGCAAAAAAACCCCCCGAAACATATTTTGGCTAACAAGTCTGCAAGTGGATTTTCTAAAGAGCTGAAAAGTCAGAAACACAAACTATCCAAGAAGTTGAAATGTTCTTTTGCCTCTTTGCTCTCTCTCTTTAGCTGAAGCAACCCTAAGACTTATGGATACACAGGGAATGCTGCTGCTTCAAAATAGCTGCTATTTATTTACTATGATTAAGTTATGTTCTGAAACAGAAGGAAATGCAAACCTTGCATCTCTGAGTGAAGCTCACTCTCCTCTCAACTGCAGCTGGGTGAAAGTGCCTGGGAGCAGCAAGGCCAGGCAGGAAACTCTGCTGGCTCCTTGCCCTGCAGCTGGTACCTCCTGCCCAGGCTCAGGGATCACTCCCTACCTGCCACAGCTGGGATGAAGAGGCACTTGAGCCAAACAGAACTATCACAAAAACGTTATTTAGGAAGTCTGTGAGTTATCCACATGAGATATCCTAACAGTAAGGTAAAGCCATCAAGGAATGAATACATGAGATTAATCATGGCAAGTTACTCATGGAAAAATTGGTAATTCACTTCATTTTAAAGAGCAAAATGAGGTTTTCCTGCAAACACACTGGAGCAGGAGCTACGCCAGGAAGATGCTTCATCTGGATAAATCATCTTAGCCACTTTACAGACAAATCTTTCTAAGCCAGTGTGAAACTAGGTGAAGAGCTCTAACCAGGCAAAAGGACCCAATAAAATCTCCCCAAGTATTTGCTGCTCTGCTACACCCCTGGAACCAAACTGCCTAGATGAGGGTGTAAGTCAAACCAAAGTCACACAGACTTCAGTACATCTAGTTCGTAACAAAGGTAGTTGCTCAGTTGGCACTTTCAAACAAGTTCAAGTAAACTTTCTAACTACAGAACCTAATTATTGGAATTCCATAAAGTCTGGGCTCCTAAAACAACTGCGTGTTCTTTCCTTCCTGCCCATATATCTCCGTGTATTATTTTTCCCCTAAATATCCGAGAATAAAGTGCTTTAGCAGACATTAGACAGCCTTTAAACCACAACGAGTCAGGGGAAAAACTTTGGAGGCACTTACAAAGTGATTGAAGTAGAACGAAAGCCAAACTCTACAGAACCAAACGGCAAAGAGCTAAAGTAAACAGAAATTATGTGCCCTGAGAAGGGACCGGTATTAGACCCGAGGTCAGAGACCACCAGACAAGGCTCCTGCTCCTCCCTGCGCTCACCTGGCAGCAGCCTGGGCATTCCGTGCCAGGGATCAGCTGCTCGATAAGGAACTCATCCCTACAAATCCTTTCACATCGCTCCACTTAGCCGCCCCAGCGCAAATCCCAACAATTCCCGTCCAGCCCCAACTTCACCCGCAACAACGCCTGGCAAAAACACACCAACAAGTCCAAAACAGCCATCGGGAGAAAAGGAAGCAGCGAAGAGAGGACGAAACAGCTGCACACGTTCACCGCGCACAGCCTTCCAAGGGAGAAAACTCGCAGTAATACCAGAGCGCGGGCACAGCCCCGGCGGGGACAGCATCCCCCGGCACGGACCGCGGCCACGGCCCGGGGAATTCCTCGAAGGCGTTCGCTCCGCCGCGCTGC
>NW_008665254.1:0-22356 GCF_000695815.1 Acanthisitta chloris | reverse complement strand
TTTTTTTTTTTTACCTTAAGTTTAATGATTTTATAAATATGTTATGGCAGACATAATAATCTCCTTCTATTGTCCAACACTCTTTTCTGCCTGCTTCATATTGTTATTACTGCCAAATACTTACAGTAGTAACTTCATATTATATTATTGTCTTGATCAATATTGATTACTACATTAAAAAAAAGAGGAACTTTATCTGTTGGAAGAAATCATCAATAATTAATTATGCATTCAAATTTATACATTTCTAAACACATAAACCTCAATGAAAACAAAAGACAAAATGTGTGGTTCTCTCTTAAACAGAAAAAGAGGAGAGAAGAGACAGATGAAAGAAGGAAACAGGATGATATTTTTACAATATTTCAGTTTTGCATTAGAAGCTGTTAAAATCTTGAAGTGAAATTTTAGCATAACTGTAGACCATGCTGTAGGTCTGAATCCACTAATTGCAGTATATGTAATGTGTAGGCTTATCAAGGAGCCTGGAATTCTTTCCTCAACCTCCTTCTCCCATATTAGAAAAATAAAAATAGGTACCAAACCCAGAAATTCTAATTTGTCAACCCAGAATGTCTAATTTGTACTAGATTTGCTTTGAACATTGTCTCTATTATGTACCTAATATTTTGACTAAGCAAATATTTTACATAAAAATATAAGCTTGCATTTCATTCTTAAATTTATATGTGTATGTTAAGAATGTTATTGGAAGCTACATGAGTTGATAATATATTCTGAAAAATTCTGAAAGATTTTATGTAATTGCACATCCTCTGTTGATTATAAGGATAAACTACATGTCCCTGAATCTCCAGGATTTCTCTATGGGATAACATTGCTACATTGATGTGTTAACCACTGCTGTTGTGGGAAAGCTGTCAAATATCTCTCGTCAAACAAGTATTAAATACATTTTTGCCCTAAAAAATTATTCTTTTATTTGTTTGTTTAATCTTTGGAACCATTCTGTATAGCAAACTGCAATATAAAAAGATAAAAAACCTTTACTGTATTCTTTTTACAAAGAAAGTCATAGCTATTTTCATTTCCAAACTCAAGTAAATATTTAGATCTAATTTTTCACAGGTAGATAAGTATTTACCACAGATTAAATGTGTTAGCAGGGAATGCATGCGAAATTATAGCTGTGTAACATTTGGTATGCAAAATTCTGTAGGGACTACTTTTGAATATTACATAAATGTTTTCAAATCAGGCACATCCAAATGATTTCAATTTATAATATTCTCTTAAACTTAACAGCTGCATCATTTCTGGAATGAGTCTCTCCAGGCTCATCAGTCTGAATAAAAATTTCAGATGACCATTAATTATCTTGAGTAGAAACCTGGCAGATTCCTTTTTTGCTGGACAAGTCTGGTGTTGAGATAGAACAGCTACACTTGATTAATGACAAACTACAAGACACAAATAACATGTCATCATAACAAAGATATGCTTCTTGATTATATTAAGAAAATTTTTCAAATGACTAGTGCTTGTATTAAATCCTTTTTTATATGCTCAGTCTGAAAGACCTTGAAATGTTCCTGTATGAAGTCTGGAGAAGGTCATTGTTTTCTAATGGAGATGTACTTTAAACTTGCATTCAGGATCTAGAAATGCTGCATTGTAGTCATCATCATGCTGAGAAGAACTTTCAGAGCAGACCTCAGCATTTCCTAGCTTATTGCAAACTTCTGTACTTGTAGCCAACTGAGAAGATGCAAAATTCAAGACTTATTTCAGTGTCATGGTAATTTAAAAAAAAATAAAACCCAAAACAAAAAGGAAAGCAGTATTTAGTTTTTATCTGGTTTTCACCTGCATCCATATGCCATTCTTTAGGTCTATTTTGAGCTTTCCTAACACGAGTGGCATTTCAATAAAAAAAAAAAACTTACAAAAAGCTATGCTTCTGCTTCCCGCCATTAAAAATACTTCAGTAGTGTTTCCACACTTAGTAGACAGTGTTCTAGAGGTTAAAGGACTTCCATTAAACAGTACAGGACAAATAGGAAAAGCATGGTTGACTTTTTTACCTACAAGAACTCAAGCTCACTTCTCACTATAGCATCCTTAACTGCTATTTTAACTTAGGCTGTTCTTTTACAACATTACAACATAATGCAAGTGCATATCACTCAAAGAAGTTTACAAAAAAAAAAAGCAAAACCAAAACCAACCTGTTGAGATTTGAGCACTGTAAAAGCTACCACTATTGTGCATGATTATAGCCATGGTTTTTTTTAATAGAGAGATTTTATAGAGGAAAACTATCCAAACCAGTATGAACAAAAGGCAGCCAGTGCTATCTGGCCTTGGGGACAATGTCCTGGCCTGCTTTAGTTTCATAGTATAAACATAACACATAAGCTCATGCATGTGTGAATTAGAAATGACTGGTACTGAAGGTGATTTAAACTGTGCTTTTGTTGTTGGGATGCCTAAATTACACCTAATTCTCATTTCAGATGACGTTGTGGTAACCCCTTTCTTACCTCAAGTCAAAACAAAAATCACATCGTGCAGCTTTTATTAACAGAATGGTCTTATGTCTTGTCCTGGAAGGCAAATTTTGTTTCATCTTAGTAAATGTTCCTGTCTGAAATCAGTCTGAAAAGTGTCCTCCTTTACTTGCTTTATAATGAGATAAGCCTCTGTGCTCTCTATATTTCCTGTGAATTTGGCATATAGTAAGTGGATTGCTTAGAATCCACAGTATGCATTAGTTTTTGAAAAGCTGTCTTCTTTTAAAGCTAATTCTCAGAATCACTAAAGCACAGAAATATGTTAGAATTATGAAAAATTACTATGTAATATTTTTCTATAGCATCTACTAAATAATATCCCTTCCATAGTAATACAAAGGAAACAAAAGAAGGGAGAGATTCAAGTCTTTCTTCTCAGAATCATCCTCAACATTTAGATGTTAGGAGATTTTATATATTTTTTTACATTTTTTTTTTCTGAAATAATGCTTGTTTTCTGGAATTTTGGATTAGGGGTGGTTTAAAGTCAACAAGTTACCAAAAGAAAAAATATAAAATGTAGTTGTCTTTGAATATATATTAATCTAAAAAGATCCCAGAAAGTTTCCAAGAAAGTGTCTATTATTTGCATGGTAAAACAAGTTATTAAAAGCTTGAAAGCTGCGAACTGTCGTAGACACCATACACTCCTTGATTTTACTAATATAAACACTCAAATGTAAAATACTTGTTTATTTTTCTAGAAATTTTTTTACTATAATTTGTGAGGACTTTTATTTTTTTCTTAAAAATCATGAATAAACATTTACTTACCTACTTTATAGTAGTCCCATAGAATAGGAGGATAATTAAGAGTAAGGCTACAGCTTGTGAAACTCTTTCTTAAGCAAGCACAAGATTATCTGGGAAATTTGAAATAGAATGCTACTTTCATGAAGGTCTTAATAGATTTTGGCTTCAACAGACCACTCTTGTTTGGAAAGAGATATGGGGAAAGTATTTCAGCAAAGACATATATAAAAAAATAAATGCCTTTAAAGTGGATGCTCTTAGCAGAAAAAACAAGCCCATGTTTGTGCTTGTTACAAGATATATTCTACCAAGAAGAAAAAATAAGAAAAAACCCCATAATTTTATGGTAAAAAACATTGAAATCCACAGCAAACTGTTCATTGAGAACTACCCTTACCACTGGCATGTCTAAAAGAATACAATGTTAAGTTTCCTCTTGGCAGAAGAAACCCTTGGCAAAACATTGTAAAATGACATTAAATATCAAAAGTAAATTGTTTCATCTACATATGATCATCTCTGCTTTTGTTTAGATAAGATGTAACACCACATATCTTTGTTCCCAGTCAGCATAGATTTTTACCAAGTATTGGACCTGTTTTGTAGCAGAACTCCTCAAACAGAAGAATAAATGATGCCTTTGAGTTGACATGAGAAGCAAGAGCATATCTAAAGAGAGTGCGTAATATAATTGTACTTATTCGTGTAAGCTAATGGCATGAACATCACAGAAAAATAAGTTCTGGACCATTGTTTTCAGAAAGTAGGTTTGTAAGTCAGCTTTAATTCTTTTGGTGGAATAGTTCATCAGGGATTCAGATTTTAATGAGTTTTCTATTGTTGTCCTTTTTATCTTGCTAAGGTTCTTACTATTTTTATATGTCCTTAAAGCTCATGCATTTTAGGAGTGTAACAGAAGCAATTTTTGGATGTGATTTCTAAGGAGGGTCTTTTAAGATCTGTCTGCCGCATTCATTTTGGTTTTTTTCATAGGCAATCAGAGATTAATTTTTTCAAACTGCCTGAGCTCTACAGTGAAATATCCTTTTCAGAACCTGTTCATGAAATAGTTGTCTCTCAGCCAATATTTGCATTTCAACAGGAAATTATCAACTTTGTGTGTGAGTTCCAATATTTAAAAAAAATTATAAGTAAAACTCTTATATCGTCTTGGATGGCTATAAGAAGGGTTAACAATTTGCAGCTACTTTGAAGTGTGAAATCCCAATTCAAGGCCCCAAAGGCTTTACAACAGTAATTATAATATATAGCATCTAAAGGTCAGGGTATATTTCATGAAAGTCCATTGATGACAGCTGTCATTGCAACTTCACTACCAAGAAAACTGTAGTTAGGAAGGCACTCATGGGGAATAAAAGGCATTTAACTACCAAAGGTTTATAGCTGATGCTATTTTTACATGATAGTTCTGCTTACTAGGAGGCCAGTGAGGAAGATAAATTATGAGAGTGTCTGTTAATGACTGGCAGCTCCTGCTCTTATTTCAGCTTAAAATTAGACAATTTAATTATTCAAGCACTAGAGGTGATTCATTACAAGGCAGGCAATAATAGAAGCTATAAGGTACATTTCTTGCAGAAAGCTGATAAGCTGATCAATTCCCTCAGCAACTTAAAAAATATTGTCATATGTGAACACAGAATTTGAAATAAATACTTTGCATTTTGATGCAGCTACTGTTGGTGTTTCAGCAATCTAACACTCACTAAAAATTTGTTCCTTATTTGCTTGTAATAATAACCGTGATTCATATAATGACTATTGCTAATAAAATTATACACTTCCACTGACACAGTTCCTAAACAATTTGAAAGAAAGAAAGTGGCAAAAAGGATGCAATCACCAATGCAAACAAAACTTAGAAAGAATTATTGGTAAGCACCCTCAAAATAATGAAGAGGGAAAATTCCAGCATTACTAAAACTTTCATCTTTGTGCTGTATTGTCTTATTGCTTTAACTGCATGGATTCGAACACATAAAATGGTCTTTCTGTTATTCCACAATAAGTTTATTTTCTCTGCAATAATCAGCTATTATTGTTACTATTATTATTATTGTTAGTGTTATTATTTCATATGTTAGCATACTACAGATTTGGTTATAAATAAACACATATACTGAATTTTCTTTTATTTCAATTTTCATGAGCTCATAATCTCAGGAAGAATCTGCAGTGGTAGATCCCTCTTCCCTGTCTCTTGAAGGTATCACATATAGTATTCCTGGTTCATATTTATAATAATTTTAAAAATCCTATAGTATCTTTGTATTCATTTCTGTAACTTGGCCTGTGATGGTGATTCTTCCCTCTGACATATAGTCTGTATTTTTTGTATAGCAGATATTAAATAATTCTGACAAGTCTGTCACAACATAGAGGAATGAGCAGAAACTCATTTCAAATTTGGTACACACTCATAATTAAACTTCTCTGGGACCTGACTAGATATCCTTCATTTGAGGTTTATATCTTTTCTATCACTTATCTCTTTTTTAATATATCTAGTACAATATAGCTTTCAGCAACAAAATGCTCAGCTTCTTTTCCTTTTTTTCACCCTTTTGCAGGGCACTTATAATTTGTCACTTTCCTAAATGATTTTTTTTCTAAAAAACCCCACATACACTTTTTCATCTTTAAATCCCTACATGATACTTTGTCCTCTTTGTATCATGGCTTACTTTCAATAACACTATATTTTTCATTTAGTTTTGCTCCAACATCTAATCAGTCTGGATAGGAGCCTATCTGTTAGATTTCAGAAATCTCTACAGATGAAGTAGTTGTTCAGTTCCTCCTGCTCATAGCCAAATGGGAAAAAAAAATAAATTGGGGAATGAATCAGAACACGTGTATTTGTTTAGAATGCAATGAGTTGTTCCTTCCAAAAATGCATATTTTTCTCTTTTGTCTAAAGGAGCACAGACTAACTAAAATTGATCAACAAGCTGGATAATTATATGTGATCTGGTGAAGTGCACCCTTATCTTTCACAGAGGCTAACCTCACAAGCTCTTGAAATTTTTTTTACTAATCTTAATGTTTATATCTCCATCTTGTCCCTCTACTCTGCTCTCATGAGTCCCCACCTGGAATACTGCGTGCAGTTCTGGTGTCCTCAACATAAGAAGGACATGGAACTGTTGGAGCAAGTCCAGAGAAGGCCGCGAATTTGGTAAGAGGACTGGAGCATCTCCCCTGTGAGGACAGGCTGAGGAAGAAGGGGCTGTTCAGCCTGGAAAAGAGAAGGCTGCGTGGATACTTCATAGCAACTTTTCAATATAAGAAGGACCTACAAGGGAGCTGGAGAGGGACTCTTTGTTAGGAACTGCAATGATAGGACAAGAGGGAATAGGTTCAAATTGAAGGAGGGGAGGTTTAGGTTAGATATTAGAAAAACGTTTTTTACTGATAGGGTGGTGAGACACTGGGACAGGTTGCCCAGGGCTGCCTCGACCCTGGCGGGGTTCAAGACCAGGCTGGATGAAGTCTTGAGCATCCTGGTCTAGTGAGGGGGTGTCCTTGCCCATAGCGGGGGGGGTTGGGACTAGATGACCTGTAAGGTCCATTCCAACCCCTAAATTCTATGATTCTATGATTCTATGGAAAGAAAAGCTTGTCCATGAGAATTTATATATTCAATAATAACCCATTTTCCTCTCTTACTTTTGATTTCTTAGGGGAAAAAAAATTACCTAAAAACCCAGCAAAAAAACCCCACAACCGCAAACAAAATGCCACCATCTTTATCTGAATGTCATTCTCATGTCTTTCTGAAGACCCGGCCACACATTTGAACAATAAATAATTTCAGATCATGGCTATGAAACATATTTGCAAAAAGCAGTTAAATTACAATTATTTCAGATTATATATCTTTCTTGCTGAATGACTTAGCACTGCAGAAAATTATAAAACAAAGAACAAAGTTGACATAGAATTTTTCCATAAACTCCAATCATGTCTGATTATTTTTTATAGTTTTAACCTGTCAGTTTAAGCTTGTGCACTTTCCTTTTCTGCTCCACAGACCTTCTGCAAATAGTGGATGGTATTTTATCAGTTTAAGTGAACTTGTAATCCAGGGACATTACCTGGGGTTTTTTTTGTAGTTTTTTTTTGATAGCCAAATCAGTTTATATTCTGAAATCTTTTGTGCAGCTATCAGTCATCAGATCCCGGTGATATAAAATACTTCCTTCTCATGAGAAAGCACATAATTAGTTTAAATATATTCAGATGACAATTTCAGGGAGTATACACCACACCACAGGCAAATTCATGGATCTATATTTAGGAAGTCATGCTTAATTTTTCTGAAGAAAGAAGATCTGACTTTCACCTTTCACAGAATAACTGAGGTTGTAAAAAACCTCCAAGATCATCAAGTCCAACCTTTGACCAAATACCAGCGGGTGCACTAACCACATCACAAAATGCTATGTCTATTTGTGTGCTGGTTATGGCTGGGGTAGAGTTAATTTTCTTCACCATGGCTAGTATGGGGCTATATTTTGGATTTGTGCTGAACACAGGTTGATAATATAAAGATGTTTTTGATACTGCTGAGCAGTGGTTACACCGAGTCAAGGCCTTTTCTTCTTGTACTGCACACTGGCAAGAAAGGTGGGAGTGCATAGGAGGCTAGGAGGAGGCACAGAAGGGACATGTAAACCAAACTGACCAAAGGGATATTCCATACCATAGAACATCATGATCAGTATGTAAAGTGAGGGCAAGAAAGAAGTGGGAGACATTTGCAGTGATGGTATTTGTCTTCCCAAATCACCATTATGTGTGATGGGGGCCTGCTCTTCTGGAGATGGCTGAACACTTGCCTACCCACAGGAAGCAATGAATTAATTCCTTGTTTTGCTTTGCTTGTGTGTGTGTCTTTTGTTTTCCCTATTAAACTGTCTTTATCTCAACCCTCGAGTTTTTGAACTTCCAATGCTCTCCCAAATCCTACTGGTGGGGGAGTAAGTGGCTGCGTGGGGCTTGGTTGCTGGCTGAGGTTAAACCACAACAACTTGTTTTCCCAACACTTCCAGGGATGGAAGCTCCACCATGTCCTGGGAGAGCCTGTTCCAATGCTTAACTAATTGCATATATAATATTTTTTTTGGTAGAAAATGTATTTCAAACTGAAAATATAATTTATCTCCACTCTCCAAGAAATCATGGATTCTGTTCCTTTTTGGTGTTTACCAATTAGCTAACTTTCTCATTCTGCTTTGTAAATTGTAATCACTTTGATTAATAACCTCATCCTATTCGCTAGTTTGCTTTTCACTTACCTTGGCGAAGGATTACATGATGCTTTCTTTTCCCATAGATCTTTAAAAAAAAATCAATCACAGTTTGTTTATTTCTCACTATATTATTTTTATTCCTACAGGCTAATTTCCTGAAGAAATCCCTCTGGTCATTTTGAAACATGTTCTGAGGTTAATGTTTTTTGTCAGTGCATGTCTCAAGTTCTCTAGACTGTATCAACAGCTTCTGTTTCAAGTTTTCATTAACATCTTTATGTGATTCAGATTTTCTCTACAGCTCTATTAGTATTAATACACTTTTCAATTTCCTCTTCTTTATCTCATCCAGACAGTGTAACATTAAGCTGCCTATTGGACCTCCAGGCTAATTTAAGTCTACTCGGAAATTCTTGTTCTATAGCATAGTTCAGTTCCCTCAGATTCCCAGGTCTTTCGGAGCTTTCAAATTAGACAATGATAAAGTTTTTGCAAAGTTCCTACATCTTTAATACTTATGTTTTCAAGGTACTTACAGACAATCTGGGTACATTTATAGACATTTCTATTTTTAAAAGCACATATCACATTTTCAGTAACATGATCAGTATATGCTGTGGGGATTTTTGTGTTTGGTTGGGTTTTTTTCATTGTTATTCTTTTCCTTGTTACTTGTAATCTTTATGATGATCACAAGAGAGAGAAGTGCTTCTAGGATACAAAACCGTGACATTATATACTGCTTTTCTGTGTTTTACCATATCTTTCTGTTTCTGTCTTTAATCATTTTTTTTTGTTTTCATTTTTATGCTATTTGTCAGAAAAACCCTGCACTAGATAGCAACTAGAGAGGCAGTCATTGATCACCATTTGGAAACTCTAAGATTACGTTCTTTATGGAACATACCCAGATTTTATTTATAGTAATAAGCAGTAATTAATTAATCAGATATTACTATCACTGTGGCAGAAAATAAATTCCTAAGTATTTAAATAATCTAATTTTCCTTCCAACTCTCTTTAACACTTACCTGGAATCAAGTGCTTTTCTCTCCCAAGGTGAATGTCATATGGCAAAAATGCTATCCAATATAACAGTGCGCCACTCATATTGCTTAAAAACACAATGGTAGTTTACATATTTAGAAAATTCTTATCTTAATTTTTGGCAGCCAAATTGTTTTTAATTCAGTGTACTTTCTATTCCATAAAAGCTCTAATATCAGGAAATCTATCTGCAGAAAACCCTACTTCCTGTTGGAACATTTCTCAAGGAACTAGATTGATTTAAACCACACAAACTTTCCTTTCACCATTTTTAATATTCCTGCTTTGTAATTTTAGAGATCTGGCTACTTTCCAGTAGTATCTTTCTGCAGAGTACTGAATTTTTTTGAATGCTGCCTAGTTCCTTTTTTGACCTAACTGAGAACAACAAACATGCTATAACCATTCTAGGAACAAATGAGCAAAAGAATATCAGGATAGTTTTTTGAACATTTATGAGAAGCAATGAGCTAAGGGAGATTGGAATTGTGAATGTCAGTCAACTAGGCAATGTAGCCATAAGAATTAATTACATTTAATTATAAAAGAAATAAACAAGAAAAGTGGGCAAGTAGAATTTTCCAAGTTCTAGAAATCCACTAATAACATGCATTTACTAGATAAGGGTCTTTCAAGAAGGATTAAAAACTTTTGCTTATCAATTCAGAAAAATAATATCAGTTTAAGAACCAATAGTTAAAACACTTTATTATTGTGGTAGTAGCTGAATCAGCTGAGTGAGTAGAACTCAGGCATCACAGATTTTTAATATCTGCTCACTGTGAATGGAACACAAGTTTCAGTATATTCCTTGGCTGAGAAATTATGAAAGAGGATGCCTAACTAACTTAGGCACTCTTGGATATTAATGTGCAGATGCAATCCAACAATGATAAGAGACCATCGACTCTGAAGTATCTACTTGCAGGTTACTTTACAGAAGAGTAGGGTGTCCCATAACTGACTTAGACTCATTTTTATTTTCTCTTGTCCTGATAGGGCTGCCAAGTAGGTCAGAGAAACTGCTTCTGAATTGCAGATCACTGAAAATGGGCTTCAGAAACCCTTTGATATACAAATATGCATGTGTGTATGTGTATATATACTTCCTTTATGCTATGCATTTCCTCCTATATGTTTAAAGGAATTAAAATACTGCAACCCAATCTTCTTACTTACGAAGTTATTTCCCTTCCTCTTCATGTCCAAGTACCATTCATGACTATAAATAGCAACTTAAAATCATCAAAAATGAGCATTCTCTATCTACAGAAGAGAACAAATGTGAAAGTATGAATGTAAATTGCTATTTTTCACAGATATAGACTCATAGAATCATAGAAATACTTAGGTTGTAAAGGCCTTGTAAGATAATCCAACAAAGCTTTTAATACAACAGAAGTGTTAAACTTTTTTTTAAAAAAAAAGAAAAAGAACAAGAAAAAATAGTCCTTTTACTTAAAATGTTTTTCCCTAGAATCCTTCTGGGTTTGATTGAAAAAAACTGTTCTGATAATTTCCAGATAATGTATTTTGAGTAAAAACACTTTTGCTTTTACATCTCAAAAATTGCATATCAAATAGCTATTCAAGGGTCATAGTATGCATAAACCTTTCAATTAATGACATGGTAGGGTGACATAAGAGAACAATCTATTCCATTTTTAGGGAGCTACACAAGCATTTAAGTCACAACCGTATTCTGCCGTCCATGGGGCGAAGGTGGGAGGAGTAATTTAGTAATGACGTCAGCATTTCTTTTGTAGAACAGTACCTCATCATAAGTATTTTTGTCTATAAATACTTCTAGAAGAAAACCTTCTCAATGAAAAAATCCTTTGAGTAGGGTCAAACATACTTGCACTGTGACATAGTTTATGGGTCTGACAGTTCATTCTAGCATTCCTCATTTTTCTAGACAGAGCATCCTTATATCCATTTAATGTAACCACTTTTTCCAGATTTTCACATCTTAAAGAGATTTGTTGAAGAAAGGATTCTGAGCTATAGATCATGTCTATATCATAATAGTATATTATTTAAAAGGTCTTGACCTTTGTGGAGACAGTTTCAGTGATTGTTTGATTATGACTAAGCTCTTCCATTCATTGCAATCTCTTCACTTTCAGCACAGTCGAACTTGTAATTCCAAAATGCCTATTAAATGTTTCACTCAAGGCAGAACTGCCAGTAAAAGTAAGTTCTCCAAAATGTCATGAAGAAGTAAAGCAGATTTAAGAATATATAAAATGTATTAAAGATGTATAATAGAGACTTTATGAATAAAAGTGATTGCTTATGATCAGACTTGTTACTTCCTTTCCTACCATTAGAATTACTTCCTTTCCTACCATTAGACACTATCCATCATAGTTAAAAAGTCACGGTAGTTCAGTGAAGTTCTCACTGACTAGAAAAGGGGAAACATAATCATCATTTTTAAAAAGGGAAAAAGGAAGACCCAGGGAACTACAGGCTGGTCAGCCTCATCCCCGTGCCCAACAAGGTTATAAAGGAAATCCTCCTGGAAGCTATACTAAGGGACAGGCAAAACAGAGGTGAGTGGCAACAGTCAACATAGCATCACTAAGTGCAAATTGTGCCTGACATACTTGGTGACCTATGATGTGGTTACAGTGTTGGTGGATAAGGGAGTGACTTCTAACTGGGCTTATCCTTGTCTCTAAACTGGAGAAACATGGATTTGATAGATGGACCACTCAATGGACAAGAAATTGACTGGATGATCACACTCAAAGAGTTGCAGTCAGTGGCTCAATGTCCAAGGGGAGACCAAT
The DNA here is from genome assembly GCF_000695815.1 of Acanthisitta chloris. Classification (NCBI taxonomy): domain Eukaryota; kingdom Metazoa; phylum Chordata; class Aves; order Passeriformes; family Acanthisittidae; genus Acanthisitta; species Acanthisitta chloris. The sequence continues at coordinate 9,948 of NW_008665254.1, read as the reverse complement.
GGTCAGTGGTGCTCCTCAGGGAACTGGCATTGGGTCTGGTGCTATCTAATGTCTTTGTTGGGAATGTGTGTGGTGGGACTGAGTACAACCATAGCAAGTTTGCAGATGACACTAAGGTCTGTGATGTGGCTGATATTCTACGTGGAAGAGATGTCATGTAGAGGCATTATGACAGGCTAAGGAGGTGGCCCATGAAAACATTCATCAAGGTCAACTGCAAGGTCCTGCACCTAAGTTGGGGTAATCCCAAACATGAACACAGGATGGGGGATGAGTGGATTCCCCTGTGGGGAAGGACTGGGGGAGAATGGTTGATGAGAAGCTCAGCATGACCCAGCAATCTTTTTTTGCAGCCCAGAAAGCCAGATATATCTTGGGTACTCAACATAACAAGGATGTGGAATCTTTCGGATCAGGTCCAGAGGAGGGCCAAAATTGATCAGAGGGCTGGAACACCTATGCTATGAGAACAGGCTGAGAGAGAGTTGTTTAGTCCAGAGAAGACTCCAAGAAGACTGGGGAGCTTCTCCTCCAGGGAGCCTTCCAGTACCTAAACTGGGCCCACAGGAAAGATGAAGAGAGTCTCTTTATCAGGGTGTATATACACAGGAAAAGGGGTAATGATTTTAACCTGAAAGAGAGCAGATTTAGATTAGATATGAGGAATAAATTCTTTATTGTGCGGGTGGTGAGTCATTGGAACAGGTTTCCCAGCGAAGCAGTGGATGCCCCTTCCCTGGAAGTGTTCAAGGCCAGGTTGGATGGGGCTTTCAGCAATCTCATCTAGTGGAAGGTGCACCTGTCCATAGCAGGGGTGTTGACCTAGATAATCTTTAAGGTCCTTTCCAACCCAACCCATTCTATGATTATGTGATTCTATGATTAGATAGCAAAAAATGGTTCTAATGATAATATTTATTAACAAAATATAAACTGATAAAATTATTTTTTCATGAATTGTATGTCAAGTAAACAAATGAAATCACTGTTTGAAGTTTGGTAAAAATGTAGAGGCCTGGTCCAGTAGTTATAGCCAGAAAAAAACAAACTAAAACAATAAGTCCAATCAGATCCCATCTGAATGAAAGATTTTGAAAATTTGTAAGTACAAAAGTCTATGTTAAAACAGTGAACTGAGCCAAGAGTAGAAGTCAGTGGGGTTTTGTGTACTTGACAGTAGAAGACATTAACTCAGTATGTGGCTTCCCATGTGTCAGAATAGTAGATGACCTCTTTCTCCTACAGTACAATTCAAGTATATTTTGAGTTAGTTGCCTATTATTGCTGTTGCGGATACCTCTACTATTGCATTCCGTGGGCTACACTGTTTTATGTATAACATGGTAATCATCCAAACAAGCTATTAAGGAATTAGATGTACACTACTGAGGTACCTTTAAGGCAAACTGTAAGCAGTAGCAATAGTGGTCATAATCATTACTCTTGCTTGCATAAATGGATAGTTAAAATGTATTCAATAATTGACTTTTTATTTTGCATGAGGTTTGATAAGTCTATTGCTATTGACATATCCTTAAAAAAAGTCCTAGAAAGATTGTGTTTTACATAGTACAAATGTGTTTTACAATGTAAATCACCTATATGCATGAATTAGATGCCTAATAAAAATTAGGTACTTTTATTTTGGCTTTGTGTGTGTGTGCATTTTGTATTTTAGGTGTGATGTAAATTTTACCTCTGAATTTGACCTCAAATAAGGGCTAACTGGAAATCACAATTTCCATTACACATACAAAGGCACAGAAATGGATACATGCACAGACACAAATATACTTAGAAATTGAAGTCTTTGAATGTTATGAGAAGTAAAATGAAAACCAGATTGTATCCCATAGCCCGTATAGCATAATAGTCACTGAAGATGTGAAAAAGGTAGTACTTGGTTTTCGTTTTTCTTCTTTTGCTTTTTCTTTTGTTCTAGGTTGTTAGTTGTTGGGTATTTTTTTTCCCAAAGCTGATAAAGTTGCATTTCTTTCAAGATTTCACACTGAAATTTCTAATTACTTCAACTTTGAAATATTGTGAGTGAAAAAATATCATCATATGTGCCTTCTTGTATATTTTTTTTTTGCAAGTTAGTACAGATGTGCCTTCATTCTATTTTATAGAACCTAACACAATGCAGTCTTGGGTAAAAGATAATGACTTTTTGTGTCACCTAAAGAAATTTAAAACTATGATCTCACTTTTCCCTGAGGCATTTTAAGACTTTTTAATAAAAGTGTATTGCAGTTTTTCATTTTGTTATTAAAGCAGCTGCAGATGAAACAGCTAACTTTCTTGTGTTGCCTTTGGGAATTGTGTCTGTAACACATTTCCAAACGTTGGGTATAATGTATTGAGCTATCTAAACTGTTTTGTAAATATCACACCAGATACTGTGTGACAAGGAGAAAGGAAAAAACACATATATTCATATTTTTCACTGAAGAATACTTTAGTGTCTTGACATTTATTTCTTCTATGGGAACAATACGAAACAAATCCTTAGTCGATATTTACTCTATTCCTCATTATGGAAGTTATTTATGTTTGTGGGTCAATGACTGGATGTCAGTCAACTTAGCTCTTACACATCTTCACTGTATTAAAAATTGACAGTTCTTTGAATTAAAGTGATGAGGCAAAAAAATCATAAGTTTTTTAATTAAATTAGAACCATCAAGGGCTACATAGTACAGTAAGTGTGTAAAGCTGTACAGGCAATTATGCAACGTATTCTTACTTATTGTTTTCCCTACTGGCAGCAATAGACTTGATTGTTGTAGTAATTTTAACTATTGGGAGACTGCTTATCCTTATTTGGGAACATCTAGGTGAGCACTGCAAGGCTGGAACTCTCACACCAAACAGTAGCTTTTGATTTGATTATTTTTCATTTGTGTAGGAAGTTCCTTGGAGGGGAGTGACCAGGGCAAAACCTTCTTAACAGAGCTTAACTTTAACATGGGAAGAAACTGTACCTCTTCAAAGAGAAAAATCTTGTGAGACATAAGCAAAAGATGGGGAAACGTGAATCACAGCACTGGGCCAGGGAACATACTGGTTATGTAGAGGCCAAACATCTTCACTGAGTAACAAGGAGCAGAAACTCAGGTTTCAGAGATGGCATGAACAGAAGCTTTCCAGGCAATAGTGAAGTCTGTGCAGAGCTTGCAACTACTCAGTAGTCCTCTGAGTTTTTTGGAACTCAGTCCGGAAAACAGAAACCACATTGCAAAGACACAGAGGGCATGGCTAGACTCCAAGTTTTCATTATCTGAAAAGTTGAATATCCTAGTCTATAATTAGTAGAACTTGACTTCTTGACTCTTAGGCCTCTTGAACTTCACTGAGGAGAATACTACAAGGCAGAACCACCTCAAAGCTTTGACTGCTTGGGTGTCCTCCAACAGATTCTTTTCTAGATGCCTCTGAGACCAGAGCTTGTGATCAGCCAAGTTGTTTTCAGGGTATAATAGTAATTTCTTCCAATTCTTCCACAATTTCCTCTGTAGAGCAATTTAGAAAACTGTTAGGGGAGGAAAAGTGCTGGTTTACATTTAACTTTTCAGGAGGTATAAACATAGCCCATTAATGACTGAGGGCAGCTCTTGGTGTTCAACAATATGTGGAACATTGAATCTGTGGATACACACTGAATTGAACTTAGATTTACAGCATCTTTTTGGACATGTAGTCTTTAACTAAACAAATTTCAGTGCTGAAGTAAGAAATCTAGTACAACAGTGAAGGTTGTCACAATATTTACAGCAAGAACTGTAAGACTTTCACCGAGAGCTCAAATCAAGGCAGAAATATCAGATATTTTTCTTCAGGTCATGGTTTTTGTTAGCTTAGCAAGCCTAAAATACTAACAAATATATAAGGAAAATCAATGGAAGAATACTGACATTTGGGTTAACTTACACAAAGTAACATAAAAATAATTTTCAGGAGCAACTTAGGTGTAAACTTAATATATATGATTAAATTATTTGGTGATTTTTTCTCATTACTAAAATTCACATTTTCTTGCTAATTTTCCGTGGGGAGACCTTGTAAGGTGAATAGCTTAATTTATTTCAGTATGCTTAATTACTAATATATTATAATTTTAAATTAATAAAACCTTTTTTTTTTTTTTTTTTTTTTTTTACCAAATACCACTTTCTAATGGCTGGGAGTTACACAAGCAAGTTTCTAATTGCATAAGCATGGTCTTGTAAGATATTTCAGTAAAAAGATTTTGGAGTGAGGCAGTGTCTCACTTTTCACTTCAAATCCATAATCCATGTGCAAGCACTGACCAACACCACTGTCCCAATGCCAAGGCCCCATCCTAGGCCTACTTAGGCTAACCCAAACCTACACCTTAGCGTTGACTAACATATCTTTTCTCATAATTAATTCATTCACAGCATAAGTTCTTAACTCTTGGGTTTTGCAGATAGTTGCAGCTGTGGGGAACTATTTCCTCTTATATGCAGTATTTTGAATGTGGTGTTATTAGCTTATTCAAATGAAGCTGCTGTTGATGGGGAAAGATTTGAAAATTAAGATGATTTCATTGTCTTGTTCAGTACACAAGTATGTACCTGAAGCACTTTCCCATGTCACAATAAATGAAGCAAAAAAGCAAGACTGGAAAAAATATTAATCTTACTATGCTTTAATTTGTCTCCTCATGCTGGCACCATAACACAAAAGAGCCTTTTTCTTTTTGCCTATGCCACAGGTCTGCTAGACAACTTTGGTCAAGTCAGTTTCTCCTTTGGCTCCTGTTCTCCCATCCAATGCAGATAATGATCCTGACCTCTTTTCTCAAATGCTTTGAGATCCTTGGGTGAAAAGTTCTCCCTAAAAGCTTAGAAGTTTTATTATTATATCCATTATATAGTTACACCATTCAAGGTCAATAGACCTATATAGCTGAACAAAAATAAGATCATATGACTATCAGTACAATGCGGTAATTGCACTCAAAAGTACCCAATTGAATGTTTAGTCCAAATGAATCCATATTTAGTATTGTTGGTGAAAGTTTGATGCACTGAATCTTGAACTTCCTTTGATTACAATTCTGTAGTGAGACTTCCTCAAACTTTTTAATTCATTGGTTGCTGCCCCCAAGGGATTAATACGGATTGGATAAGAAAAGAATGACATCAACTGCATATAATGAAATTCTATCCAGGATGTCCAATATTTTTTTTATGCCTTCAACTCTGGTATTGTGTTGGATTCTTTGACTGATTTGTCCCAGAGTTATGGTAAAAAGGGAGGGCAAAAAGGGGCACCATTGCCTTTTGCTGCTAGAGAAAGTAAAGACTTCTGAGTGGTTCCATTATTCCTTATTGTAGGCTCCAATACAATGTCTTCATTTAAGAAAGTTTTAGACCATTATGTGAGACTCCCAAAACTTTCATCAAATAGCTTCCTTTCAGCCAATCAAATGGTCCTTCAGCATATAATGCTAATAAATATATAACTCCTCTTACTATTTCTATTTTGCAATGATCTGTAAGCTGAAATTTGTGCATTTCCACTATCATGACACCTTATGGTTATACCCTCAGTGCTCTTGCACTCCCAGTTTCTGTCATTGCTCTACTATTTCAAACACGTACTATCTATTATCTTACTTTAGAAATTTAATTTCTTTGGTATTGGACAAGATCCAGGAAAGCTCTTAAGTAAAAACTTCAAGATAGGCCAGAAGCTGTCTAGTGTCAGGTTGATGTCCTGAACTGGGGTTTAAGGACAGTATTTAGTCCTTGGGATTGAATTTCCAAGCAGCTGCTTCTGTGAACATGCAGTCCAGTCATGACAGTTAAGGAAAGAGACAAGCTAACTGAGCTAATGTTCTTGGTCTAAGTTCTCAATGCATCTCCTTCACATCCTTGTCTACAGTTTTCCACTACATATAGAACATTAAGTTTTTTAATATTTCCTTCACAAAAAGAACTTACTACACTCAGATATGTTTTAAGATCACAGTTTTATTTTTTTCTAGAGTTTACTATTTTACATTTCTGTCTTCTGGACCATAAGCATGAGATGAAAGAGAGAAGCTGTTCAAATGTAAAAGCAATTAGAAAAAAAGAACACTAGTAATACACTTTACGAACTGTACAACACTGTACAAACTGCAGGGATGTGTTTTGGTCCACTATCTCGGTGCTGTACTGTCTGAAAGGTTGTTCTGGTTTTGGCTAGGGTAGGGTTAATTTTCTTCACAGCAGCTAGTATGGGGCTATGTTTTGGATTTGTGCTGTACACAAGATTGATAATTTAAAGATGTTTTTGTAATTGCTGAGCAGTGCTAGCACAGATCTAAGGCCTTTTCTGCTTCTCATACTGACCCACCAACAAGGGGCTGAATGTGCATGGAAAGAGGGGAGTAGACACAGCTGGGACAGGTGACTCCACCTGGCCAAAGGGATATTCCACACCATATGACATCATGCTCAGTATATAAAATGGGGGTAAGAAGGAAGGAGGGGTCGACATTTGGAGTGATGACATTTGTCTCCCCAAGTAACCACTATGTGTTATGGAGCCCTGCTTTACTGGAGGTCGCAGAACATCTGCCTGCTCATGGGAAGCAGTGAATTACTTGTTTTGCTTTGCTTGTGAGCGTGGTTTTTGATTTCCCTATTATACTGTCTTTATGTTAACCCATGAGTTTTTTAGCTTTTTGCCCCTTCTGATTCTCCCATTGACGGGGGAGTGAGCAAGCAGCTGCTTGGAGCTAGGCTGCTGGCTGGGGTTAAACCATGACAAAGGTGAAGTTGGTTTACAGTGAATAAATATGTTTTACAATGGATTTTGTGTGTTTTATTAAAATGAAAATGAACATGCTTTTCCGTGACTTTACTGTGTGCAAAATTAAATGGCTATATAATTGTTGGCCGTGCAAATGAATCACCTTAACAGTCTGTAATACTTTCAGTTTATTCTGCTGCTGGTGATTACATAGTGTATTTAAATATAAGTGCTAGTAAAATAGGTTTTGGTCATTTTATATGCATAAAGAGGTAGTGGTGCCTGATAGATTAAGAGCCCAAGCTATCAACTCTTGCTCAGAAGAGCAGTTCTTAGCTGCTCCTTGGGTTTAGATAAACTACTTGTTTCAGCAGTCTGTACCAGAATTCATGCCTTATAAATACTAGGCAAAAAAAACCCCCAACAAAACAACCCAAAAATAAACCTCACCTTTATTGTATGATTCTTTAGTCCCTTTGTTCTCTTGCAGGTTTGCTTCCCAGGATACATTTCCAACAAGTGGAGCTGAAGAGTGTTCCAATACTATGAACTCGAGATCTGGACCCTATGTGGATAGTGGAAAGAGTAGAGACAAAATGCTCCTGGTGAATATCCAGGTAACTGCATTACATGGCAGCAGAGTATCCATCAGCTGGCAGTTTCCCAGCTTAAACTATTGCACATAGTTTTGCTGCAGCAGCATAACACAAACAACCTGATCCAAAATTGCAAAATGTAGACTACTTGGAAAAAAATATTTCATAGAAACAAACAAAACCCTACACTTTTCCAGTACAAACACCAGAGAAACAGATTACTAAGGAAGAGAACATACATTTTGCCCTTTCTGCCTTGTGAACTATACTCTTGTGTCATTAAGTGAATAATTAGCCCTGCAGTCTTCTGCTGAAGTTCAAGAGTATAGTTTGTCATTTATCAAACAAATTGTATTGAATTGCGTACCTCTGTTTTAAAGATTTCAGATGCTGGGTTAAACTGTTGTTTACTTTGATTATCAAAGATGATTCTTTAATTTTCCTTCATTATCTTAATTATTGTACTAGAATAATTTACTTTTCAAAGGCTTGATCAGGGGTCTAATCATTTTGTTGCAATCTACAGTATGGCACAGATACTCTGAGTTAAATGCAGGCAGAACTGCCAGTATTGTTATCATAACAGTTGGAGAAAAAAGATTACAACCACAAGAACTGTTTCCTACCAGTTTTAGCAATCTATCTATTTCTCTATCAGTCAGTGTTTTTTAGTTATATGCTGCTTTGAGAAGTGTTTAGTTCTTACCGATAACTGTCTTGTATGTGAAGAAATGCTAAAGCCTTAGTCATAAAAAAATGCATAGGCTGTTTCTCTAGCTATCATCCCTGTGCTCAGCTATGTTATTACATTGGTTGAGGTGTTGGAAGCACATACACACGAAGTCAGTACTGGAAGCTCTGCTTTGCAGATTCCCTTTAGGAAGGTGTAATTGTAGCCTCAAGAAATTGCCCACACTACTGAGAAAAAGCTACAGTCATAGTAGTATGAAGAAACAGCTGGTTTTGTGGATCCTGGGAGAGCTCCCACTGAAAAGGCACTTTCACTACTCTTTCAATAAATGTAGTCTGTGATTCCTTTTCTTTTGAATTTCACAGCTTCATTGGCAGGGAAGTAAGTAGGGCAGTGCCATTTCCTCAAGGGCGTATTCATTACCCAGATCTTTGTTGGCACCAAACTGGCAAAGTCTTTCTGAACTCCTTTGCTTGACTTCTGCCTGCAGCTTTCTAAAAGTGATTCTACTCTGCTCATGCTATTTGTCCTCTTATTGGGAAACCATCCACATGAGGGCCTTCAGGGTGCCATTGCAGGAAGAGAAATCAGGAGTTTCCCAAATGATGAAAGGTCTCAAATAACTTTGGATATCCAACACAGGACCTTTGAAAGGAGCCTGATACTCAGAAGAGTTAGGAAAATTCTCTCTGAATACTTAGGGACTCTAAAAAAATTCATTTAAAGTGAAAATTCAAAGTTATATTTCCTAATAAATGAAACACCACTGTTTTGTTTCTCATTAAGGGTTGCAGAAGACCAACAGAATGTATCAGCCCATTCAATCTTTTCAGAAAGACCCTTATGAACTCTATGTAACAGAGGTATTTCTAATACTTATATTTCTAATACAGTTCATTCCCCCTATACTGGGCACCACTAAGGCTGTACCTTGAATTCTATGTTCAGTTTTGGGGCACTCACTGCAAGAAGGACATTGAGGCAATAGGGTGTGTCCAGAGAAGAACAATGGAGCTGGTGAAACATTTGGCACACAAGTCTTATGGAGAGCAGCTGAGGGAGCTGGGGGTGTTTAGCCTGGAGAAAAGGAGGCTCAGGGGGGACCTTATTGCTCTCTGCAACTATCTAAAGGGAAGTTGTCAAGGGGTGGGGGGTCAACCTGTACTCTCAGGTAACAAGTGACAGGATGACAGGAAATGACCTCAAGTTTTACCAGGGGAGTATAAGGAATTAAAGAATACCTTGCCTGTCTGTGCTGGTTTGAGCTGAAGTAGAGTTAACTTTCTTCACAGAGGCTAGTATGAGGCTATGTTTGGGTTTTGTGCAGAACACAGAGTTGATAATGCAGAGATGTTTTTGTTATTGCTGAGCAGAGTTTACACAGAGTCAAGGCCTTTGCTGCTTTCTGTACTGCCACACTGGCAAGGAAGTTGGGGATGCATGGGAGATTGGGAGGAGACACAGCTGGGACAGGTGACCCAAACTGACCCAAGGGATATTCCACACCATATGACATCATGTCTGTCTTCCCAAGGAACCGTTACGCGTGATGGGCCCTGCTCTCCTGGAGATGGCTGAACACCTCCTGTCTGTGGGAAGCAGTGAATTAATTCCTTGTTTTGCTATGCTTGTGTGTGCAGCTTTTGCTTTCTCTATTAAACTGTCTTTATCTCAACCCATGAATTTTGGTAGCTTTTATCCTTGTAATTCGCTCCCCATCCCGTTGGTGGGGGAGTGAGTGAGAGGCTGTGTGGTTCTTGGCTGCTGGCTGGGGTTAAACCACAACACTGTCTCAAACGCTGCTAAGGCCACAAAAGGGATTTGCCCTAAGACACACTAGCCACCATGGTTGCAATTTGAGATAATCACAAAAGAGAGGAGTTTGTGCTAATT
>NW_008665253.1:14234-25559 GCF_000695815.1 Acanthisitta chloris | reverse complement strand
AGGGAGGGAGGGAGGGGGTCGTCCACACTACAGGAGGTGGCTATTGGCACCTAGAGACCCACCTGGCTGACAGCTTCAATGGTGCAAGACAGCAGCTGTGATGTCCATGCTGCAGCAGTTTCCCAAAGTGCTGGGAGGCTTTCTCAGGCCATGAGATATATGGGTGTTTATGTACACCAGGGCAGGGCAGCAGAGGGATAGAGAGTCATCTCTCTAGGCTGCAGTCTCCTGCCTAGCATTTCCTAAGGTGCCCCATGCTGCACCCACCAGAGTGGTTTCATCCCACTCTCCAGGAGCTGCCACTGACCCCACAGCTTCCTCCTCCACATGTTGGTCCTAGGAGGCAGAGCAAACTCCAAGAAAGATCCTCGGGCATGCTCTGGGGTTCACATTTCTGTCCTCAGCCTTTCCTCCTGCCTTGTCTACGTGACAGGCAGCTGCCTGTTCAGGATGCGAATGCCATCCCCCTTTGCTGGAGGTATCTCTGGGCCTTCCTCTTTCATCTCATTTGTGTTCCAGGTTTCCAAGCTGCAGTGAGACCATTTTACAGCCATTTGAACTGTGTTTGTGTAGTGTTTGGGTTCCTGGTGGGGCCCCTGGCCTTGCCGAGCTGCCAGGCATGGATGTCAGCGGTGGCCCTGGGCCACTAGCTGCTGAGGAGGGACCATGACTACATCACCTCCCGACGTGGCATCTCCAGGGGGCTAATGCAAAAGCACCATTGTGATAGCAGTCCCCGGCCCAGGGTTTCTTGTCTGCCTGTTTGTCCTTCCCATGGCGGCACCACGCGCTGTGGGGGTGTGTTGGGGTGGAAGTGGGAAGTGTGTTTATTTTCATTCGTCTCCTGGCTCGTGCCACTCTGAGTTTGTGGCACTCAGTATTACTAACACTTCCCTGTGCCAGCTGGCAGCAAGGGATGAATCAGATTGGCAGCACCACAGTGTGGACCCCTCACTGGCCAGCTGGCTTGAAGTGATGCCTCTGGCCAAAGTGCTGATGATATCTCCTCCCCTTATCCAGGATGAGCCCTGGCACTAACATGCCAATGGCTTGACCTTGCTGCTGGAGATGTCTTGGTACCCTGCAGGACAGGGTTGTCCCCTCTGGTCCATGCTGCTTGCCCAGAGCCAGATGGTCCCTGTCCCTCCTATATGCTGGAGGTCTACAGTGGCTTCATGATCTGCTCTCTGTCCACTAGCAGCATCCCCAAGCTGGGGTCAACTCTGCAGCCAGGAGGATAGTTTGTCCTCCTGCTGACAAAAAAAAAGCACTTTTACAGGTGTCAAGATTTAACCCTAGATGGCATATTCCTGTTTGTTCCCCATACTGTGTGCATTGGTGCACAAGCACCTAACAGAAGTGTTTGGTGATGACAATATCCCAGAGGGAGTGCAAGGGGGTGCCCTGTAATCCTGTCTGATGGTTACCTCTTCAGCTGCTAAGCATCATCTAAGCATCACTCAGTGCTTGCTCCCTCACCCTGCCCTCAACCCTGGTGGGGAGGAGAATCAGAAAGAAAAGGTAAACCCTGAGGCTTCTGATAAGAACAATAATAATAAATATGCTAATGATATTGTTAATAATTATTATTATAATGGTAAGGAGAGGGAGAGAGAGAACAGGACCCAAGAGAAACAAGTGATGCACAATACAGTTGCTCACCACCTGCTGACTGATGCCCCCAGCCTGGCCCCTTCTGGGTAACTCCCCCAGTTTATATGCTGGGCATGACATTCTATGGCATGGAATATCCCTTTGGCCAGTTCAGATCAACTGTTCTGGCCGTGCTGACTCCTGGTTTCCTGTGCAGCTCCTCTCTGGCAGAACATGAGAAACAGAAAAGTCCTTAGCTTGGAGTAACTCACCACTTAGCAACAGCTTCAACATCGGTGTGTTATCAGCATTATTCTCATGCTAAATCCAAGACACAGCACTGTACCAGCTACTAGGAAGAAATTTAACCCTGTCCCAGGGTAGCACAGGCCAGCACTCAGGGATGGAGGTCTCTGCCCCACAGGCCCATGCCACTGACCCTTATGGGGGGCACCCAGGGTTCCCCACAGGAGCAGAGCCCCTCATGCTGCACGAGGAGGCCAGTGGGGATAGGGAGTTCCTGTCCCTGCAGCCAACCTACAACATGCTCAGGGATGAGAACTAAGTGCTCAGAAATGGGAACCTTGTGCTCAGAGAGGAGAACAGTGTGCTCAGGGTGGAGAACTTTGCCCTCAGGAAGGCATTTGATGGGCTCAATGAGGACTACATTGTGCTCATGGAGGATAATATGAGCAGCTGAAGACCAGCCTGGCCAAAGCCTTCCTGAGGGAAGCTTGAGAGCTCCAGGCTTTAGTCCAGCAGGCTGAGTGTTGTCTCCAGCTAATGACCCAGTGGGGTCTGAATGTATAAAGAAACATGGAAAGGCCAAAGCAGAAGGTCTTTATTCTCCAAGGACAGCTGGAGATATCCAAAGTGGACAACAAAAATCTGAGAGCAGATTGGCCTGGATGCAGTGAAACACCACTTAGGCTTTGCCTGACAAAACCCCCACGGGATCATAATGGGTGCAAAGAGCTCCATCAGACAGCTCCTGCCTCAGGAACAGAGGCACTGCCCTTTATTGCTGAGGTCCTTGAATCTAACAGCAAAATTCTCAAAGATAAAGCAGAAAAATATCTATGAGTGTAATTTGGTGTGGGTTCTATGGATGAGTGTACGGACTGAGACCGTGGGTCTCCCCTTGCAGCCATTTGCTGTAAATAAAAGCATTTGCTTTCCCGTTCTTGAATGTGTGTGCTCAGAGTGGTAGGCTTTATCCTGTGTGGAAACACACTCCTTGCTATTAAGTGCCAGTTGGTTGTGATGTGGATTTAGCTGCTGATACTCTGTTCAGGCACTGTGGAACCAGCAGCAGATGCTGCCCAGGCTCTGAGCTGCACAGTCCAGCCAGGATGGGCTCTGTGTGAGAGGCTGTGCCACAGCTCTGGCTGACTTGAGCTCCTGTGTGGGAGCCAGGAGGCAGCACAGGATGCAGTGCCCTTAAGCAGTGTGCTCATCCCTTCCAATAGCTGTACCAGCCAGAACTAGATGTGAGCAAAGCCCTTGTGTTTCATCTGCTTCTTTTGCCCCTTCTTGGAGAGGTGGGAAGGGTGAGGAGCAGAGATCCCACTGCTGCTGTGCATGGTTTCAGTGACCAGAAGCTCCTTAAGTTCTCTTTCCTCTTCTTTTGGAGTTGGCTGCTGCCTGAGCCAGAAATCCAAAGTCTCTGGAAATTGTGCACCTGTTCCTGCAGCTGGGGAAAGGGGATTGGGGGGTGGTCAGAGATCTTTAGGAGGTTGTGAAGTATTCATATGTGTGAGCTGTGGCAGTGCCTTCTCTCAGCTATCGGTGTCAGTGCTGGCTAAGGATGAGCCTGGCGTATCCAGGCTGGCTAAGGAAGGTGCCAGGCAGAGAAGATACCCTTCCTGTCCTGCTGGGGCTGGCATAGAGGAGTGTACCTAAACTTCCCACCTTTGTCACAATGACATGTGGGACCCTGGCTGAGCCCAAACTCACCAGGTAATCGTTGTAGTTTCATCTTAGCTTTATCCTAGCAGGACCATCTCTGGGCATGAAGTGACCTTTCTTCATCATCAGGCCATCCCTCAACATTTCTGACTAATTTAGGCTACCAACCCCAGGTTCTGCTGTAGGTTTACCCAGCTGCACAGCAAAAGTTCCTCTATCTGGCCAAATTGACCCTCCATAAAGACTTGGATGATTTAGGGTGGTGAAGAGGTGGGAGCTGGCAGAGTTCAGTGCCAAAGTGCTTTTTCCTGATGAGAATTCTTGGACAGCTGTTCACTTTTGCATCTATGTGGTGAGTTGCAAATTACAAGGTAGTTTTCTTCTCCTGGTCCCATAATACCCTTAGTCTGAACAACCATATTTGTGTTGCCACAGAGCTTAAACTGCCTCGGTAACCTGGAGGAGAGACTGTTGGTTAACCTTTATCCCATCAGAAGTGGTGTCTGGAGCTCTTTATTTGCTGCTTTCCAGTCTGTGTTCTTAACTGGGGAAAGCTGGTGGGCACCCTTAGCTACATGAAGCCCCACTCTGCAGCACTGATGATGAAACAAGGATGGTTCTCATCAGCTTTTCTGTGCCAGACAACATCACTTGCTGTTCCTCTCTCCTGTCCATACACAACCATTTGCAAGTAGCTCTAAACCTTAAATTTGACACTCAAATCCTTGGACTTGTCCCATATCTGGCAACTGGTGGTTGCTCATCAGTGAGGCTGGAAGGAAGCAAACTAGCTGGCTCTGACTGCATCTTGCACTCCACCCTGGCTGCCATAATCCAAAGGCTACCGTGCAGGATTAGCATGGGTGTACAAAGCCCTTCCTAATCTGTGAATCGTTACCCCCTCACTGCATTTCACTTCCCAGCAGCTCTGGGTAGGTGGATATGTCAGCACTCAAATCTTTGGTTTCCCCATTCTTCTGTTCTGGAATTTTGGGTGGGGACTTAACATCTGCTGGACATCCTCCCAAAACTCTGCTGCTGAGCTGCACCTTGGACGCTGTAGACAGGGCATGTCACAAGGTCTGTTTGCTCTAACCAGCTGCTCCTTGGCTACCCCTAAGCCCTTCCTTTCTATCAGTTCTCCTTTTTGGCTCTACCCGTTGCTTTTCTCCTCTTTGAAACAGAGGGCATGTTCTGCACCACCTGGAAATAAATCCCTTCTGGATCAGGCTGGGCTGGTGGAGATCCCTGAGGGCTGCTGTGCATGCTCATGCTTGTTAGCCCTTGTGTGCAAGGTATTTAGCCTGACTGGGCTCTTGTCCTGCTGTAAGCTCTGACATTAATATAATGGGTCAGGGCAAGGGCCCTGTGAGATGCTCAGCTGTTGTGCCCTTGATCTGGGGAGCAGTGACCAGCCTGCCCTGCTCCTCTGCTGCCAGTAGATGCTGGGGAGTGTGTGGGCTGCAGGCAGTGCAGCCCAGTTTGCATCCATCAGCTCCTCACCCGCCTGAGCCAGGCTGCAGCACTGTGCCCTGTCCTGAGCAAAAGGCTGGGAGCCCTGTGCCCCCTGCCCTGGGACTGGAATAGGTGCTGTCAGGGGGAGGCTCTGACTGGGTTTTGCTTTGTCCTTCTCTGCTAGGTGCATGCCCAGGAGCAATGGCAATGGCAATGCCAGTCCCATCTCACCAGAGGTGAAACCCAGAGCTGCCCAGTCCCATGTGAGTGCTGCTGCATGAGTTCCTGCGCCCTTCCAGCTCCCGTGGCCCCCTGACATCTGATGATACAGTGAGCCATGGGCAGTGTCCGAGTCAACCGGTGAGTAAGCCTCCTATTAACACAGCTGCTGCCCTGGGTGCCCTGGTCCTCCTTATATGGCCCTCCAGGCCCTACCCTCAGCCCGCTTGTCAGTATATTCTTCTCAAATTACCTTCCAGGGACTTTCCTGTTTCCCTCTCCTTCTCCAAACCAAAACATGCCATACATAGAGGCAGTGCTTGAAGGAGTACTATGGAGGAGAAGCAAAGCACTACATGGTGCTGGACCAGAAAGTACAGATTCCAGAGGCACTGCAGAAGCCACATGTCACTAGGAATCACAGCTGGAGCCACCAGTGCTTCCCTCACTGTGAGATGCGGATGGGTGTCATGAAACCCATGCTAGGGGACTCCAGTTGACATGTCAACACTATGGGGTGGGAGGGAGACAATCCCACGCTCCTGTGAGGCTGCAGCTCAGCAGGCATGAGGGCAGAGTGGTCTTGATGATTCAGTGCATGCACTAAATTTTCTCAGTGGTCAGCGCATCTTCTGCCATCACATGTTTAAGGAGCATTTGCAACTGTCCCAGCATAATGTGAGGGGCAGCGTCAGAGCTGCCTGTGAAGGAGAGGAGCCAGAGGTGCAAATGTCTCCCTGAAAGTGTGTGTGTGTAGCTTCTGCCAAGGAAAATGCCAGTGATCTGGCTGTTGATCTCCAAATTACACCTTTGGCTTCAGATGCAGGATGCTGGAAGCTGCACATGTTGCTGTGGCGACAGAATTGTCCTGAGTGCAGGAAGAGTACAAACATTGTCACCACATACCATGGAATCAGTGAGCAGAGCAGAGGAGAAAATAGAAACTCCCAATTGTATATCAGGTCTAAAATGTGGCCAGGCTATGGGTGTTTGCTCCCAGGCTTGCTGGCTACCCTAGCTGCTGTCAGGTTTCAAAACCTTGTGTCTCTCCTCACCACAAAGGCTAGAAGGTACCACATTGCTACAAGCTTCTGCTTCTTTGCTGCCCTGGCAGGGCTTTGCTAGATATAACCGCCTGGCAGCAAGACTCAGCAAATACTGCAGCTGACCTTCACTAGTTTGGTGAGGGTGGCACCATGGTGCCGGAGCTAGTGAAATGTGCTGTTGTGGAATTCAACAGGGTGGTACTATAGCCCTGTGAGCCACATCTATGTCTCCTACCATCATGGTCCCAGTGGTTGCTGTTACTCTTCACGTATTTCTGATGGAAGTGCCTGTTTGTTTTCTTCCCAGGTACAGCATTGTCTCAACTGAAGAGGATGGGCAGAAGGTCTCTGCACTGGGCAGCATGAACGGGCACAGCCGGAACGGGAAGGGCCATGCTCCTCGGCGGAAGCACCGCAACCGTTTTGTGAAGAAGAACGGCCAGTGCAATGTCTACTTCGCCAACCTGAGCAACAAGTCTCAGCGCTACATGGCCGACATCTTCACCACCTGTGTGGACACGCGCTGGCGGTACATGCTTATGATCTTCTCCGCCGCCTTCCTGGTCTCCTGGCTCTTCTTTGGCTTCCTCTTCTGGTGCATCGCTTTCTTCCATGGTGACCTCAGTGCACCAGCAGTGGGAAGTAGTCCCTCTCTCCTCAAACCCTGCATCATGCATGTGAACAGCTTCCTAGGGGCTTTTCTTTTCTCAGTGGAGACACAGACAACCATTGGGTATGGCTTCCGTTGTGTGACTGAGGAGTGCCCGCTGGCTATCATGGCAGTTGTGGTCCAGTCCATCGTGGGCTGCGTTATTGACTCCTTCATGATTGGCACTATCATGGCCAAGATGGCAAGGCCCAAGAAGCGGGCCCAGACCCTCCTCTTTAGTCATCATGCGGTCATCTCCGTGCGGGATGGCAAACTGTGCCTCATGTGGAGGGTGGGCAACCTGAGGAGGAGTCACATCGTGGAGGCCCATGTCCGAGCACAGCTCATCAAGCCCTACATGACAGAGGAAGGGGAATACCTTCCCCTGGACCAACGGGACCTAAATGTAGGCTATGATGTGGGTCTTGATCGTATATTTTTGGTCTCACCCATTATTATTGTTCATGAGATTGATGAGGAAAGCCCACTCTATGGGATTGGCAAGGAGGAGCTGGAGACAGAGAACTTTGAGATTGTGGTTATTTTGGAGGGGATGGTGGAAGCCACAGCCATGACCACACAGGCACGAAGCTCTTACCTTGCTAGTGAAATCCTCTGGGGTCATCGTTTTGAACCAGTTGTGTTTGAGGAGAAGAACCACTACAAAGTGGATTATTCACGCTTTCACAAGACCTATGAGGTAGCCGGCACGCCTTGCTGCTCAGCCCGGGAGCTGCAAGAAAGCAAGATGACTATCCTACCTTCTCCCCCACCTCCTAGTGCCTTCTGCTATGAGAATGAGCTGGCACTTGTCAGTCAAGATGAAGATGAAGATGATGACGAAGTGGGTGTGGTGTTAGGGGGCAGCACCAAGGAGGAAGGAGGTATCATCCAGATGATGGATTTTGGAAGCCATCTGGACCTGGAGCGGCTCCAGGCAACTCTGCCTCTAGATACAATCTCATACCGCAGGGAGTCAGCCATCTAACGCCTCCATCCTCCCCGTTTCACGCCCACCACCCACAGTCTCCTCTGTTCTGCACCCATACACTGGATAAGTCCCTTGACCACTAAACAAAGCCTCCCATGACTGCCTCTCAGCCCCTGAGTACATCAAGGCCTGGAGCTGCTCTGATATACTCCCTTTCCCCTGAAGTCATACTGCCTGGAAGAGGAGTGAGGATACACTGCTCTTCCTGGGTGTGCAGCTTCTGCTGGGACCTCTTTCCTGCCCAGAGACAGGAGAGCAGCAGGCCTGGTTTCTTGTCTCTGGAGAGGTGACAGGAGTCCCTGCCTACAACAGACAGACTGGGACCCACAGCAAGTGTTTCTGCTGCTGAGGCAACAGCAGACTTTCTGTCCACTCTCAATATGGGTAGGCCCCATGGCTGTCAAGAGTCATGGCATTCGCTAGGAGAGGAGCAATACCTAAGCACTGACCAGATGAGGATGGAAGGGAGAGTTTAGGACTCCTGGAGGGAGTAGGGAAGGATCTCAAGGTAGGGGTTTACTTGCATGTTTGTTGCTTGTTGCACATGACTCTTTCTTTGTACATAAAACAGAACGGGAACTGAAATCCATATTCTTCCACTGCAAATGCCAAGCTAGGAGACAAGGACACTCTAGGTAACCTACTCTGCACTCTGCTTGGCTTTTGGCATCTGTCACCTCCAGAAGCAGCTCGGCTCCTCCGACTCAAACCCAGCTCTCCCAGTCCTCTTGAAAAACATGTCCTGCTCCTCTCCTGAGACACCTGGCAGAGGAGGCAGGGCCCTGTGCTTGCCACACTCAGACTGCTCCCTGGCACAGAGTGGCCGGGATGACAGACAAGTGACCTGACTGGACAGCAGACCCTCCACTTGCTCCTTTCACCTCCTCTGTTCTTCTCCCAGCTGCCATCAGCTGTAAAACTGAATTTGTAACTATTTATTTTTAATAAAGTCTAATATCCCAGGGGGAGGTTTGAAAGCAGAGGACACACCCCAAGGCTGCAGCCTCGTACAGAGACTGATGAGGGTTATTGGCTTTGGTGTTTGCTGTTTGCATGGTATTGGAGCCTGGAAGCTCCACCACGAGGGCTCCCTTGTTCTGGGCCTTTCTGGTAAAGACCTACAATAAGAGGCTCAGAGAATTTTCTCAGGGAGAAGATCATACAAAATGTATGTACAGAGGGAATAATTTGTATTAAAATTACCAGTACAGTGGATCCAACAATCCTGCTTGCTTTGGAGATGAGAGTTTTGTCCAAGGAAGGGTTATAGATATGTTTGATGAAGAGTCAGAGATGTGCAAGGCATTGCTCTAGATGTAAGACT
This sequence comes from Acanthisitta chloris, assembly GCF_000695815.1. Lineage (NCBI taxonomy): Eukaryota > Metazoa > Chordata > Aves > Passeriformes > Acanthisittidae > Acanthisitta > Acanthisitta chloris. Next base: position 16,374 of record NW_008665253.1, on the reverse strand, counting down.
CAAAAAATCCATAAAAACCTCTCAAAGTATCTCTTTTTGCTAGAGGCAAGTAAAGGGGAAATGAGAAAGGACATAAACTAAAGCTAGACCTGTAACACCACTTTGCTGTCATTTCACAAAAGGAGTGAAAACCTGATGAGCCTTTACCTTCAGGAGCAGCAGAATCACCCCTTCAAAACTGCAGGTAAGATGAGGGCAGAAATACAAACAGGGAGCTCAGGAAGCTGCTCTGGACACCCAACAGTTATACTATGTGGGGAATGGCTGGAGAAATTAGGTCCCACCCAACCCCTGATCTACATAGCATCTAGATATCGGTTTGGAATTGGTTCAAGATGCAGCAGGAAGAAGGGAAGAAGCAGAAGGGGAAGGAAATGGCAGGACAGAGAGGAAGGAGACACAGCAGGCAGCAGGCAGAAGAGGAAGGGGAAAAGAGGAAGAGAAAATTAGGTAATAATGGGAGTGTACTGGAGAAAGAGCATGGATAGACTAACAAGATGTGTCTAGACCCAGACATGGCCATTTCTCATTCCAGGATGTGGATTCTGTGGGGGAACAACTCCATTTGCTCCATTCAGTGGAGTAACTCTATTTACCACCACTCTCTTTAACCAGCCATGTAGCCAGTTGCTTCTTTTAAGCAAACAGTGCACCCATCCAAGCCATGAGCTGCCAGTTTCTCCAGGGCAATGCTGTGGCAGACAGTAACAAAGGCTTTACTGAAGTTCATGTAGACAACACCCACAGCCTTTCCCTCATCCACTAAGTGGGTCACCTTGTCATAGAAGGACATCAGGTTGGTCAGGCAGGACCTGCCTTTCATAAACACATGCTGGCTGGGCCTGATCCCCTGGTTGTCCTGCATGTGCTGTGTGATGTCAAGGTGATTTGGCCAACACCAAGGGTTAGGGTTAAGGTTAGACCTTTCCTGGTACTGAGGTCAGGTTCACAGGTCTGTAGTTCCTCAGATCCTCCTTCTGGCCCTTCTTGTAGATGAGTGTCTCATTTACTAACTTCCAGTCACCTGGGACCTCCCTGGTTAGCCACAACTGCTGGTAAATGATGGACAGTGGCTTGCTGAGCTTTTCTGCCAGCTCTGGGTGGCTCTTGGGTGGTGTAGCAGGTCACTGAGCATTCCCTCCTGGATTGTGGGGCCTTCTTTCTGCTCCCTGTCCCTGTCTTCCACCTCAGGGGGCTGGGTACCCTGATGACAACTGGTCTCACTATTAAAGGCTGAGGCAAAGAAGGCATGAAGTACTTCAGCCTCTTCCTCGCTTTGTAGCAATCCTTGGCTCCAGAGCCCATCTGCCAGAGTGGTTTGCATCAGAGCCCTTGCTGAAATGATGGATACACCAGGTTTCAAATGGCTGCTGTCTCTCCTGACCCTCCTGGCACTGAGGCAGAGCTACTTCTACTCAGAGCTCCAATGCTCCCTACTCAGGAGCTGGGGCTAATTTCCAGGGTTTGCCAGTTTAGGAAATGAAGTCACTCCCTCCTTTCATTATTCACTTATTTTCCCCTGAGGGAATAAGCAGGGGCTAGTATTGACCTGGCTTTTAATACAGCTTTCAGAGTCGGGTGCCTGACACTGGCCATGGCAGTGGAAACAAACTAATGGACCGAGAGAGAAGGACTTTGCGTGCGAGGACATGGACATTTAGGACACAGGCTGGGGGTGGTGGCCTCCAGGACAGGGGGAACCCTCATGGCTGGACACCCCCTTACTAAAGTACAAAATCCTTCAGGTGGGGATGAAGTGCCCACAGCCCATTAGCTCTTGGGAGTCTCACGACCAAGAAGTGAGTGTCCAGAGATACCAGGCAAGGATGGTGCACCTGGGCCATGGGCACACACAGATTGAGTGGTTTGAGGCAACACACAGGTCAACACTGCCATCCCTCACTTCACCTGGTGGGGGTCTTGAGGAAAAAATGGGAAAATGTTGCAGTAAAACTGAGGAAACAAGCATCATGCAGCTATGCTGGTAGTCCAGCCTTCACCATATATCTGAACCTGCTGGCTCTTTCCATGTCATGTTTGGCATCACGGTGAAGAAAACGCTGAGGCATTGATGAATACTCAGCCAAACCCCCACTGTTCACAATAAAATGGTGAGAAAGCTTTCAATGCTGTCAGATCC
>NW_008665253.1:9578-14180 GCF_000695815.1 Acanthisitta chloris | reverse complement strand
GAAAGAGAGGAACGACCAGAGCGCAGGAGAACAGAGGTGATGGATAAATCTTTGCCCATCTCATGGCTGAGTACACACTGCACATACCTACACGCATATGCCACATATGGGGGCAGAATCCATTGTAGGATGGATTACACTTCACATAGGATGGACTACACCACAGCTTCATCCCATCAACCCCCAGTGACAGACATACAAATGCCAGGCAGCAGCAGCATCTGTCTTGACAAGTGCCTCTCTGGCTGTATGCTGGGGACTCCTTTATGCAGCCTGTGGAAAGCCACCAGGAGAATCCATCTTGGAAGGCTGTTTGCTGTAGGGAAGACCCAATATTCTTAAGGATTCTGCAAATCAGCACTCCAAGCTATTTATAACCACAGACACACCTGGTGTATTTATCCTTTGATGTGGAGCATCACTTTTCAGGTAGATGACACCTCCTTGCCCTGTGTATCCAGAGAAGATATCTCTATTGCATGAGAGGGCATGATGTTCCCAGGCTCCCTCCCTACTCCAGGATCTGATGGAGGGATCATTTCTCCAAGACCTGCCTTTAATCCCAAGGGGCTAGCAGCTTGCTTTTCAGGAGAAAGACACCATTTCTTTTATTTATTCGATCACAATTTATATTTCTTTCCTGTCTTACTTCTGAACTTCTTACTTGGCTCATTATTGAGAGCTATTCAAATACCAGAAAGATAATGGGGAGAGGAAGGACTTATTCCCTATGAATAAGATCCAGGCACTGGTTCAGATCCTCTACCCCATGACAACTAACCATGCTGCTGTCACTCTTGCCAGTTTTCAAATGAATGTTGTTGTTTGAAATGACACTTGAGAAACTTGTTTCATGTTTTATTTTTAGTGACACTTTTGGACAACCCTTTTGAAAAGAAATTATCATTGGCACCTTTCAACTCACACAAAACTTGCTCAGCAGAACATTTTGATACACACTGCAACTAAAAATATTTTCAAGAAACACAACAATCTCAAATGGGGAGAAAATGGGTTTGGATTTCTGTGATTGGGAAACGATGTTGAAAATGTCTGTGCTGCTGAACAAACATGTTAGTTTTCAAACACTGGGGAAGGTTGTGTGGAGACCTTATGGCAGCCTTTCAGTATCTGAAGGGGCTACAGGGGAGCTGGAGAGAGACTCTCTTAGGAGCTGCAGTGATGGGACAAGGGGTAATGGATTTAAATTGAAGGAGGGGAAATTTAGGTTAGGACATTATTAGGACATTAGGAAAACGTCTTTTACTGTACGGGTGTTGGGACACTGGTGCAGGTTGCCCAGGGAGGTAATGGATGCCCCAACCCTGGCAGTGTTCAACGCCGGGCTGGACGAGCCTTGAGCAACCTGCTCTGGTGGGAGGTGTCCCTGCCCAGGGCAGGGGGTTGGGACTGGATGATCTGTAAGGTCTATTCAACCTCTAAAATTCTATGATTCTATGATTCATTCAGGTTTTGTCCAGGAGTGGAGCAGGGCACATAGCACTACCCCAGCAGCTGTGTGCAAGTTCATGACAGAGGAAAAATGCCTCCTCTGTTTGCTTTGAGCTTTAGCAGCTCTTCTATGCCTTTGCAGGAGACACTGAGGTCTCTCCCAGGTTTTGGATAGGCAAAATGAAGTGCCACGGTTTTAAATGCCACCAAAAAAACCCGAAAACTAAACAAAACAAAAAAAATACCACCAGAAAAAACCCACAGCCTTACCTTCCCAGGCCATTAAGGGCTTGCTCTTGCCCCCGCGAAGCCAATGGAACTTTGGCATTGCCTGTTGTAAGAGCAGAGCTGGGCCCTAATGGAGCGGCACTATTGGAAAACCCCGCAGGCACCGGCCCCGTGCTAAATCCGCATAGCCGGGATGGACTATCGCTGCATGCGCAGGAGGGGGAGAGCAGGGAAGGCAGCCTACCGGGATGCTGGAAGCAGGGAGTGGTGTAGGGCCAGCTGGGGCAGCCTCGCCGGGGCAGGGAGAGGGGAACAGCAGAGGCATGGGGAGGCACCGGGGACAGTCTGTCCTGCGGCGCGGGACACCGGGGCTGGGGGATATCCCTTCAAGAGGAGCCGAGACTGTAGCCAGTTCTTGGAAGGACTACACAGACTTCTCCCGCTGCTGTGGTCAGCAGGGTGGCTGCCCTGCCGTCCCCAGCCCCTGTGTGCTCCCGCCGGCAGGACGCCCCGCAGGGAGCCCCAGCGGCACGAGGAGACTGGAGAAGCTTGGCCATTGCCCAGCCTCAGAGCACCACCTAGAGATGAAAGCAAGGCTGGCATCCCCGCGGGTCCCGACGGCAGGAATCAGCACCGCCGGGGCTGGAAAACAGCTCTAAGGTCATGGACTGCCGTCCCCAGCCCCTGTGTGCTCCCGCCGGCAGGACGCCCCGCAGGGAGCCCCAGCGGCACGAGGAGACTGGAGAAGCTTGGCCATTGCCCAGCCTCAGAGCACCACCTAGAGATGAAAGCAAGGCTGGCATCCCCGCGGGTCCCGACGGCAGGAATCAGCACCGCCGGGGCTGGAAAACAGCTCTAAGGTCATGGAGTCAAACCGTTAGCCCAGCACTGCCGCGTCCACCCCCAAACCACGTCTCTGAGCACCGTATCTACACGTCTTTTAAATGCCTCTGAGGATGGTGACTCGGCCGCTTCCCTGAAGAGCCTGTTTCAGTGCTTGACAGACCTTTGAGTGAAAAAGTTTTCATAGTATCCAAGCTAAAGCTCCCGTGGTACAGCTTGAGGCCATTTCCTCCTGTACCTTCACTTGTTCCTGGGGGAAGAGACCAACCCCCACCTTGCTACAGCCTGCTACAGGTAGTTGTAGAGGGCAATAAGTCTCCCCGACCCTCCTTTCCTCTAGGGAGAACAATCCCATCTACCTCAGCTGCTCCTCATAAGACTCTGTGCCAGCAGATCCTGATTCCCTGGGCTCACCTGGTGCTTCTTCTGGCCCCAGTACTGGTGGGGCACTGTGGGTCTGAGCTGGGGCTGAGGTCAATTCCCCAGGCAGTGCCATAGGGCATAGCTGGGGGTTGGGGGAGGAAACATTTGATATGGAGGCAAAGCAGGCTCTGAGAGGACCAGCACCCACCACCAATGCTGCACCCATAACCTGCAATAGAAGTCAGCCCACCTGACAGCCAGGCCATGGCTTTCACAGAACAGCCACTGACTCTGAAAACAGCTCAGATATATGCTACTGCTTTGATTTCTTCTTGGGGAGAAGCCTGCAAAGCCATGCCAGCCCTGGGAAGTTGGGCAGAGATGACCTTTGTTCAGAGTCAGGTCTCTCTGGTTTCCACTTAGCTGCCTGCTTGTTCTTCTGTTGTCTCTCAGCCCTGTCTGGTTGTATGTGCTCAATGGATGAGATTTGCTCCCTTTTCTCCTGTTATTCAGTCCCTCGATGGAACACACACAACCTATGGCTGTAGCAGTGCTGCTGCCTCTTCCTTGCTGCAGGCAGATGTCCAACATGCTCCCATGGCAGGACAGGGGCAGTGAAGCTACATGGAAGTGGAGTCCACACCAGCATGAGGGCTCTCATGTAAAGGGCTTGCAATATCTTGAGAACTCTTCCAACTTTTCATACTCTCCTGGGACATTAGATAGCAACAGCCTGGCTTGCAAACTGTAAGGAGCCTTGGCTCCTGGGCTTCTTCCAGTTCCCAGGGAAAGGAACACCAGCAGAGTAGTCCATAAGCTATTAGCGTATTGTTTACCTTTTACCATGTCCCCTCCAGAAAAAAATAATTTAGTGTGGGCAATGCCTCTGCTTTCTGGGCATTTCTGGAAACCGAGGCAACAACAAACCAAAGGGGTCACATGGACCCCCAGTGACTCCCTGTCAAAGTCAGCTCAGCCTGGAAAGAGGTAAAGTGGAGTCATGTGATTTCACTGGCTGTGAAGAAATTCAGTATGGACACAAACATCATCCTGAAATAGTCTGCGAGACAGGATATTTGAGCTTTAAAAGTTTTTTTGGCCTCTGAAATTAGCAGGATTATTTTGGTGCTGGCCCCAGATTTGAAATAGCCCGTCTTGAAACCTGGGACCTGGTAATATTTGGGTCCCTGACTGTAGTGCATTGATAGAGTTGTTTGAATGTCCCAGTGCTAAAGTCACTGAAGGAGTCAGCTGAGGGCCTGCACAACACAAAGCCTCGGGACTGAAGCTAGAAGACCGAGAGAATAAGGAGCTTGAAATTGCTCCTGACACGTGATTAGATGCTCACCCAGCAACAGCCTCTGTGTGTCTATCAGGGACCTGACACAGGCCTGCACACCACTCCTGGGAGGTCACCCAGGAACTCCAGAGAAGGCTTTGAAGATATATATAACATGACCTGCAGTCTGCATGTCCTTCTTTCAGAGATAAAATAATGAATCAGTAAGAGAGTGGGTTTGAGCACATGACAGGAAATGCAGACCTGCATCAGAAATCTTGGTGCCACACAGAAGTAACTGGATAAATGTAAACAAAGTGGAGCCACCATCTAGCTCCAGGCTGCTGGGTTACACCATGTGCCTGTGGCTTTCCAGGATACAGAGTTGTGCTCACTAGCAACCAGCCTGCCTTGAATAGAGAAACTTATGTGACCCT
>NW_008665253.1:4847-9560 GCF_000695815.1 Acanthisitta chloris | reverse complement strand
AGGGCTGTGATGAAAAACAGCTCTGGAGCAGACAGCTGCAGGCATGGGGTGACTGGCTGCACCCACGGTGGCAGGGGTAAATAACTGTGGTGCCCTGGAGTGCCCAAAGAGCCAGCAGTGCTCAGCAAGCTGGTGAGTGCTAATGGGACAGAGCAGTCTGAGGTCAGTGGAGGGGGGAGTCAGGGTAAGAGCAGCTGGCAGTGGTTGCTGCAGAGGATGTGCGAGGTGTATTGGTGAAGTTGTACTTGTTGGATGAAGCTGCATGTTCCCTGCTACTCTATTTGAGACACAGCTCTCCTGCAGCAGTCAGATAGTCTCATGAGCTCAAAATGCATTGTCAGCTGTTAAAATGCAAAAGCAATTTGTAAAAACATGGGATTTTCTGAGTAATTGGAATTATTAGTCCTATGGAGAAGCCTCCAGAGTCATCAGGTTTTCCATGGCTCCATTCTGCCTGCTGCTACAGTCACAAGAGAAGGGACATCATCTGTTCTCAGCCAGAAAGTAAGCAAAGGGGGACAGAAGCAGCTGATAGCAAGGCAAAGTAATTTGCCCAAGATCATGAAGCAGTCAGAGGCAGAAGGACGAATTTAGCCTTCCACTGTGGGTTTATCCTGTCACCTTCCTGTACATCTGAGGACATTGCAAGTGATAAATGAAACAGGAGCAGTTCCTAGGCTAGCTCTCTGCCCATCCTGCATCCACAGCTGCAGTGAAGCCGTTGCCAGGACATTGCATTTCCCTATGTACACAACACCCATCACCTTTGTACCATTGCCTACAACTCCAAGCAGCAATTCTGATAGACCAAGTGCAGTGCATATTCCCAGCTCAAACACCCTTGGCCTCTAGACATCCAGATGTAGGAACTGGAAGCTCTTGAGCCACAGGGCTCCCCCAAAAATAGCCTACACAGAGCCTTACAGATACAAATCAGCACTTTCAGATCACACCCAGAAGTGAATAGGAGACTGTGGCAGGCTCAGAGGAACACGTTTTGTGGTCCCTGATGAGCAACAACAGCATGATGCAAGGCAAAGTGAAAATGCACAACCTCAATCCTCGCAGGGAAAGAATCCCAGCTGCCTCCCGTCCTTTGCTGCGTGGGACGTGTGGTGAGATGGCCTTTTGTTAATCGGTGCCCTGTGCCTGGCGTTCAGCTGGCAGGGACAGACTGTCCCTTCCAGAGAAACCCCTTGCATAAGAATTAAAGAGGAGCCGGGCTGAGATGCTGAACTAATCCACCAGGGCATGTCGGGAAGATGCATTTTAAGCCATTCTCCCTGCCCTCCCATCTTCCAGTGCATTGTTTATCTCTCCTGGCCCTCCCACAGCAGTACGTGAATTATCCTGACTGGGCCAGCTGGTTTCATAACCGCCTGCGTTATGTCCCATCCTCTCACCCCCAGAGCCCACATGGGAGATGCTCATACATGGGAAGCTTTTGTGCTACTCCCAGTTTGAGCCGCTGTGAATAACAAACCCACACGAACAGTGCTCCCCCTGCCTAGCAGTGTCTGCATGCTGCACACACATTTCACTGCCACGGCCACAGGTTTGCTCCCCTGGCACATACATGACCCTCCCACCATGTGCTTACATCTCATGCTCCTTTCACACTCACTTTGTGCCTGTGACTCCCGGTGAGCTCACCTGAACGCACAAAACTGGCACAGATGTCACAAGTGTTCAGAGCTGCTGCTGCCCTGGATGCTCCCCTGCCGTGGTGTGCTCCTCACCCACTGCCCTTCATATCTGTGTGATTCTTTGTCCCCCTGCAGCTATGCCCTTCACACAGGATTCAGGTTTGTGGTTCACACTTGCCACAGACATGTCTGTGTAGCACATACATACCTGGCACATGCCAAGCACATGCTGTACACAAATGCAGCACTGTGCCTCATAGGATGGAAGGGTTATTCAGTTTGAAAGAGATCCCAGAACAGCTCTAGTCCAGCATCCTGCTCAAAGCAGGGTCAGCAAAGCCACCAAATGGGCTTGCTCATAGCTTTATTTGGTCTCATAAACTATCTAAGAATGGAGACTGCACAGCCTTTCTGGGAAACTTTTCCCACACAAGTGCCTTTGAGGACAGAAAGATTTTCTTTGTATTAAAGTTGGACGACTCTTCTTTCAGCTTGTGCTCACTGCCTCTCATCCTCCCACACTATGAAGAGCTTGGCTCTGTATTTTACCATGACTTGGGTCCTTTGCCACACAGTTGTTTTGCATCTGGCAGGTCCCCAGCCCATATTGTGGCCAGGGCCCGTTCCTTCCCAGGTGCAGGGTTGTGCATTTGTCCTTGCTGAACTCCCAGTGTTCCTTCAGGCCCATCTCTTCAGCCTGCTTGTCTTCCTCTGATGGCAGGCCTGCCCTCAGGCCTGTTGACTTGTTTCCCCTCCAACTAGGTGTTACCTGAAAGCTTGGTGAAAGTGCACCCCATCACCTTCTCCAGGTCATCAATAGCCATGTTAAACAGGACAGGTGCCAGGACAGTTCCCTGAGGCATCCCACTTGGTACCAGCCTCTAGGCAGAGTATAATCCATTAACAACTACCTACTCCCTGTATCTGACTGGTCAAACTTTTTTTCTCATTCATTTGTCCACCTATTAAGACAACACCACCTTGACTTGGATATCAGAATATTTTGGGAGACAATGTTGAAAGCCTGGCTGGACTGGAGATAAACAACTTCCACTACTCTCCCCTCATCCATAAATCCAGTCAGTTTATCACATAAGGTGATCAGACTGTTCAGGCATGACTTAACCTTGGTAGATCCACACTGACAGTTGTCAGTCACCATGTTGTCCTTCATGTGCCCAGAAATATATTTCAAAAGGACCCACTCCACAGCCCAAATGAGTCTGACCAGCCTGTAGTTCCCAGGATCAACATCTTGGCCTTTTTAAATGAAGAATGTGGAGTCTCCTCTAATCTGTACTTCTGTATCCGGCTTCTCCTCCAGCTATCCTCCCAGACACAAGTCATTTCACAGCTGCATTGCTTCCCACCTGAGCAGTCCTATGGTTCATTTGACTTGACCTGACCTGCAAATCTCCCTAAAGGAATGAATGTAGCTTCTCAGTTCTCCCTTGCTTTACTCCTGCTGTTCCAGAGGGCTGTGTCTCTGAGCCCAAAGGTTATTTCTTTTCTCCTTGGACTACATGTCCTCTCACTAGAGGGTTAGAGAAGTTCACACTGCTGCCTAAAGGTATCCCCAGTGCCTTGTAGAAAGGGAGAGGAGTGCAGAGCAGCCTGATCCCACCCCTCAGGAAGATGGGATGGGGCTGCCCCAGCCAATGTCTCTGCTGCTGGATGTGGCCATGGGTCAAAAGCCCAAACAGAGGGAGCAGTTGAGCTCCTTCTCTCAAATAAATACAAGGGTTGGAGTTTTTCAGAGAGAAATGTGCAGCTTTCAAGGTGAGGAGGCATCTACAAGCCTTGGCAAAGCAGATGTGATGCCTCCCTTGTGACCCTTCATCTTGCTCAGGCTGCTGGGCCAGGTTCTTCCACCACCTCCTAGGCACTCAGGTGCCTTGGTGCCCAGGGAGCACTCAGCATGCAGGCGAGCAGGATGAGGTTACATGTCATCAAGCAAGATCCTGCTGATTCAGCCCTGAGTCCAGCTCCTCCCGACGAACCTTGGCCCTGTCTCCTGGTTCTCTGTTACATCTGACCCGGCCTAACACAGCTCTGAGGGTGCACCTGAATATTCCTGTTTGTTTCTTTTCCCATTAGATTCACCTTTTTTTCTTTTGTTTTATTTTTAGCCAGGTAGGCCTGCATGGGAGTAATAGAATCAGTTGCCAACTGACAGAGGCTGGGAATACCAGGAGGATAAAAAAGGCAAGGTATACGAAAAAAGCAATAAATGCCCTTAATTACAGGTGTGGCCAGGAGCAGCTCCTATTATTAAAGTTACCAGCACAAAAGACTCTGTTTTCACTTGCTTATAACTTTGTCAAAGATTCAACACTGGAGTAGAAATTTTCCATAGAAAGTGATTGTTTCAGCTTGAATTGGACACATTTATTTAGTTCTTTTCGGAAATGAGGACCCAGCACTAGGTTTCCTGGGCTGGAGGAAGTATATATATACATGGCCCGGGAGATGAAAGGTCAGGAACTTAGGGGCTTTCTAGCAAGAGCTTGGCCTTGGGCAGAATGTCACTTTTTGTGCCATGAAGGCTGTGCTTTGCCAGTTCCATGAGACACCACTGCTGTCCCCCACCAGCCTGGACAAATTACATGGTTTTGCTAAATGTGGAAAGAAGACTCATCACAGCTTCAGAGCTACAAACTTTTCAACCTCTGCTAACCTGCCCAACCCTCTCTTGGCTTCTGGGGCTGACGTGACAGCATATGGGCTTTCCCAGGGAGGAGCAGGGCTGAAGGAAACTGTGAGGGCTTTCCCTTCTTGAGCTGCAACCTGAGTCATGCACTGGCTGAATCTCTCTGTGCTTCCCTCTGCCCTGTGCTCTCAGTCACCTCTCTTTTTGCCTTCTGGGAAGCCTAGTGGAGGAGAGGCCCTGATTTGTAAAGGGAAGGGAAACAGTGAAAAAATCTTGGGGAAAACAAATGAAACTGGGAGGCAGATAAGACCACAAGCTGCAGGGAAATGCCAGGGCTGGTTGGATAAGGGGCTATTCCCTGAAAGCTTCTGGAGTGACTAGGGATGGCTGAGCAGATGAACCAGGAGCAGAAAGCAG
>NW_008665253.1:3202-4833 GCF_000695815.1 Acanthisitta chloris | reverse complement strand
GAAGAGCGGAAGCATAGTGACCAGGGATGGGAAGGGAAGAGCAGAGGAGGGGTGATTGGCAGTGAGGTGAGCAGGGGGGACAGGAGGGAGGCAGGCAGCACTCAGACCGTTTGCCCGGGGAGTAGGAGTTTCTGGTGACAGATGTGGACTGACAATGGAGGGGAGTTCTCACTGACCCACTGCCCAGGAAGTCTTGGACTGGTGATAGGGAGCAGCTTGTGTGGAGGGTGAGAGCATGTGATGGGAAGGCTGGGGCTGATAGGCCAAGGACACACAGGTGAGCCAGCCTGGCACTATCTGGGCAGGAGATTGGGCTGGGTGGTACAGCCGGAGAAGAAACAGGGAAGGGCAGGTGAGGTGGACCTGGGAGGGGGTGGTGGCTGAGCCTGGAGCCCAGGGCTTTGTGACAAGCCTGAAGAAGAGAAAACAAAAGTGGGAAAGCTTGGAGGTGACAAGGGAACCAGGGAGGACATCCGTATCAGCTTGTGTTTCTGAGATCAGAGACTTCTCCAGTGCCCAAACAAGAGTCTTCTCCCAAGTCTTCCTCCTAAGCCTCACTGTTCCTGTGCTGTTACCACAAATGTCACCCGTCAGCATGTCTCACCTCTTGCTAGTGCTGCTCCTTGCTGAGGACAACAAGCCATTGCTGTTCCCTGTTATATCAGAATACACATTTCTCATCACTGACAAATGTCAGCACCAAGGCTGGCTGTACAACTGCCCTTCAACGTCCTCATGCATATGAATTATGGTTGAGTCTTTAATTATGTGGCCACAGATTTATTTTCCACAGGACACCTGCAGCACACAGGTTAGATGGTGCTCTGGATGAGTCTGGGCTGTGTCACAAAGAAAGCTCTTTGCAGGGACTCAGCATCATCTCTTCTTTTTGTTGTTGTTGTGTTTTTTCCCTCCAAAATTGTGAAGAAAAAGGAGTGACTCATTGAAGAGGCGGTTGTGTGCTGGCCTGGATCCCTGCCCCTGCTGCAGATTTCCTACCTGGTGCTGAGGGAGTCACTCACACCAATCTTTTCAGAGGTAGCTATTAGCTATGTTTTATTTATTTTGGCATTTTGCTTTGTTTTTAGCCTTGTGCTATCCTGGGATCATGAGGTCTCATTTGCAGGAGTGTTTATTGCTACCTGCTGTATGTGAACGGGAACTTGTACTTGCCTCTAGAAAAGGCTCTAAAATGCAGAACACTCTGGTGCAGCACTCAGACCAGCACCCCCACCTTGCAGGCTGCATTTGACCTTCCCTCCAGGAATACTGGCTCTTCTCTAAAATTATACTATCTTGCTTGGTATGAGCATTGAAAAGGAAAATCTATTATTATTTGGGAAGTACTGAGAAACTAGAGTAAAAAAGTTGTGCTAGTGAGCACAACACTCTATCCTGTCATGTAAAAAAAGACCCTATGAACATCAATTGCTGGTTTTGGAGTGGGGGCACATTCTGAATGAACTCTGAGTCGACGCTTTGAAGAACTCTGTCAGCTCTGTTGGATGTGTCAAGCCACAGGTACCTGCCTCCTCATGTACCTTTGTTCTTGAATTGCAGGTGGAAATGTTTGTTCTCACTTCCCATCTTTTCTTGCTTTCACTGACCTTGTAGGAGTAGAACGTCAGCAC
>NW_008665253.1:0-3184 GCF_000695815.1 Acanthisitta chloris | reverse complement strand
CCTGATTCCTCACACTTTCCTAGCACAGACAAGTCTCTCTGTGGCAAAGTGGTCTTCAAAACAGTGTGTCTTTCTCCACATAGTGGGTGAAACGGGATTGTGCTCCCTGCGGATCAGGCAGAGCTGCCAAATGTGACCTGGCAGTTCTCTGAGGTCTGCTAGGTCACTGGAGCTCAGCTTTCCCACGAGTTTTACTAGGTGCTATGAATATCATATACCGTGACCCTGGAAGGCCACCCAGCCGTGACATTGTGAATAAACAGGGCAACTCTAGCCCTTCTTTTCCTTTCCTACCCGAGGAGTGACACGGTGGGCAGTGGTGAGGCTGGCTGGGTGCCCAGTGAGGTACAGCCCCCTTGGATACACCAGCCCACAAGACTCAGCTCAAGACACGTTGCTGTGTGTTCCCTCTACAGTGCTGCAGCATGAGCACTGGGGACAGCCCAAGGATCTTCCCATGCAAACAGGACAGCAGCCAAAAGGCCTGCAAGCAGAGCCACTCCACGTAGCCCATCTTCTGCTTGTCTTCAGCAGCTGCACTCTCTGTATCACCTAGGGATGCTTTGCCCATTTCTGAGCCCTGTGAAAGATAAACGCAAGGTGTCCCAGGTGTAGGTCCCCTGGTTGCTGAGCTAAGGGACTTGGAATCCTTTCCTTGCTCTTACACCCAAAGATCCCTTCCAAGAAAACCAGGGAGACAGGATGAGGTGAGGCTGCCTGGGGTCTCATCCTGGTTTGGGGGCTTGAGTGCAGCTGTGTCTCACTGCTGGGTCTGGGAGGTTAGACAGCCTTGCAGGTACTGCTTCTTGAACAGAGCCTTAGTGTTGCTTGGCTGTTGTATTCTGGTGCCCAATACAGGGCTAGACCTGAGGAGGTGTTCACCTTTGGAGAGGTGCACAGAGAAGATGCTTGTGGCTGCTGCTGCGCACCAGGCTGATCACTGGAGAGGAATGGAGGTGAACCAGCACAGACTGTGAGCATGGATTCTGCTTGTTTCTCAAATTTCTTCCCTTCCCAACCCAACCCCAACCTCTCCCTGGATGGGGTCCTGCTGCTTGTGTTACATGTAACACCTTCCTTACTCAGACTATGGGGCAGGAGTTACTTGTTGCACTCCTGAAGCACTGACATTCCTGATGGAGACAGTCCCACGGTACTAGCTGCTACATACGTAACCAACATCGGCAGCCCCTGGACACGGATCCCTAATAAAAATCACTCCATAAGAAGAGGTGTAACTAGGCAATGCTTGGAGAGAGGTGGGTGTTATTAGATCACGCAGTTAGCCAGCACTAAAACTTGATTACAATTCAATTAAGGGAATGTTTCTAATTAAAGAGTTCTTATTTTAAACTGTAAATGATTAAAATAAAGGTGGCTGAAGTGTCCATACACACACTCCAATCTCATCTCCAAGGGCTGTGTCTACGTTCGGGATTTCTTCAGATTCCCTCCCACTGCCTCAGCCAGCAACAAGGGGGTAAGCTGGTGTGGCCACTGTCTTCCCAGGCCTTGCACCCACCTGTCAGGCAGTGTCACTCCAAACTCTGCTCCCACCGTGTGACAGCTGCCTCTCCTGAGTTCTGAATCAGATCCATCCTTCCAGGAGCCCTCTCTGTCCATACCTTTACGAGCCTGCCACTCGCAGCAGCGTCATGAGCGGGGCTGGGCTCCAGCAAATCCCCTCTTGACTGATGTGCACCCACCCAGGGAAGAAGGGCAAGGCCTTGGCTGGATCCAGCAGTGGCTGCATACTTCATTACCTGCCTTCCCATCTGCTCACTGTTACATAAGCTGTGAAACGACAGAGGTTCAATGGAGCATGTGTAAGGAAATGTCATTACTAGGAAAAACTCAATTAAATTTTAACTTCTCCAAGTGGAGGCAAAGTTCTGTGATAAAACTGGCCTAGCAGTGAGAGAGGGAAACAGCACTGGTTCCCAAAGGCTTGCATAAATGAGGAACTATTCCCAGGTCTCTGTGGCCTGTCAGCTCGGCACAGGCACGGACTGGCAGTGGGAATCAGGTCATTGTGGCCCACCATCCTGGTACAATTTGAAGCAGTGATGGCTTTCTGCAGTGCACAGTGCCAGGAGGCTGCAGCTTGGGCCTCTTGGTGCCAACAGTCCATGCTTATGTTATGTATTTGGAAGCTGACATCAGGTCCTGGTTTAGGTGCACCCTGGGTCTGTCCTGGTGTGGAAGCTCCTGAACTCTTCCCCATCATGTTTATCTCCTCCTGCAGGAACCAGGGTTCTTCACTTTGGAGCAACTGCGCCAAAGTATCTCCTGGATCCTGACAATGTATCCTGGTGTCTTCAAAGCTGGGCAGCATCTGGATCTTGCTCCACAGGTCCTACTGCTGTTCCCTTCCTGCTCACCCTACACTGTCCCTAGCCTCCCCCACAGTCCCTCTCCCAGAGCTCACAATGGCCCATCCTGCCCCAGTCTCCCAGGAGCCTCCAAATACTCCCCCACCTTGGGCTCTGCTCTGACACCCCCATACAGATCTGGTATACCCTGGCTACTCCACCTGACTCAGCTGACTTTCAGAGCTACCCTGGGGCTTGGTGTGACCACCTGGTCCCCAAACACCCCAGGGCTGGGAGGTATCCCTGGCCTTACACCTATCTGCCCGTGGGTGCCCCAAGAACCTCCGTATATCCACGTTAGGATTTATGTCTGTGCAACAACACTCATGTGGATTTGTAGGTGCTTCAGCCAGCGGGTGTCCCCGATCTTGAGGGCCACAGGCCAAAAAGCCCTGACCTCCTCTGTAGGTTTGGGGGAAGCTCTGATGCTTCGTGGGCCTTCCTGCAGGACCCTCCCTTGGCACCCACCATCACGGCTGGGACCCAGCACCCTTGGCTGATCACCCCCAAGTGGGGCCACGTGGGGATGATCACCTGGCACCACATTGGGGCTGCCCCACTGCAGTGGAGTGACATGGGTGGGCTGTTGCCCCACTCTGATGAGAAACCTTCAGTGGGGGAGAGGGGGATGCATCCCCAAACCCCACGCCGTGTGTGTGTGTGTCTGTGTGTGTCTGTGTCTGAGTCTGAGTCTGTGTGTTTGGTCTCCCCTCGCCGGGGCCGGGGGGACAGCGGGTGGGAAGGCATCGGGAGCCTCGACGGGAGGTTGCGCCTTTAACGGCGGGCGGAGGAGGAGGCGGAGGAGGAGGAGG
>NW_008665252.1:46544-47853 GCF_000695815.1 Acanthisitta chloris | reverse complement strand
CGTGGCCAGCAATCCCAGGGGATGCAGAGTGGGGAGCTCCGGAGCCAGCCCAGAGAATATCCACTAGAGCCGTGGAATGTCCCTGTCCCCAACACACATGGGTTCCGTGGCAGCCATGCCCACCCTACACCCTTTAGGCTGTGTTTTTAACACAGGCCATTTAAAAGCCCCAAACTCATGGGGAAAATCCTTCCCGTTTGGCAAATCCCTTACCTTGGCATCACAGTCCATGGCCCATGCCGTGCCCGTGCCGAGGTTGGGTGCTGGGCTGCTTCCCTCCATCCTCATCATCTGTGAATCTGGGAAATGGGAACTGTCTTTAAATAAAAGAACCTGAACTGGCACAAATGGTGAGAAAAAAGAAGTATTATCCGCTTCCTGAGGCTCTCCACCCAGTGATACACATCCCGCCAGGCAACCAGGCTTCCTGAAAATCCAGCGCGCGGAAGGGGCTGCGGTTTGAGGTCCAACGTGATGGATGTATCCCGCACCGTGCTGGGTGATGGGAAGCTGAGTCCTGGCAAAGCTGTGCCCTGCCCAGCAGCTTCAGGAATGGCTCTGCCAGCCCAGAGCTGTCTCCATGAGCACCATTCCCATATCCCATGCTGTGAATGGCAGCAGGAGCTTTAGGACCATGGAACCATGGAATGGTTTGGGTTGGAAATGACCTGCATCTCATTGCACCCTCCTGCCATGGGCAGGGACACCTTCCACTAAACCAGGTTGTTTTGGTGCTGCGGAGTCAACAAAACCTTCTTAATGGTGATGGTAAAGTTTTCCCATTTTCACTTTGCCTTTATAATGGAAATGTTTATAAAGGGCTGTTCCTCTGTTTTATCATATGCACTAATACAACCTTTCCTGAGCTCCCTCCCAGCAGACTAAGACAGGTTTTATCCAAGGGTTTTGACTAATGTGGCTGATGCTGCCAGAGGGAATTTGGGCAACACTGCCTTGGAGTGGTGGGAGAACATGCAGCAGACGATCTCCCCCTCAAATCCTCCTGGGGCCTCAATCCCTGTGAGTGCAACCCCCATTCCATCCCCCCGAACATGGAAGCAGGAGTGTAACTGAGAGGGTGACTTTGGAGCGAAGGGGAAAGCCTGTCTGTGACAACAAAGCTTTCACAGATGGTATCTCCCTGTTCCTCCAGCGGCAAACAATAGGGCAATAAATAGAAAGGGTTACTCTCAGCCCGGCAGTTGGACGAGATTCCCAGCTGATGCAATTGGATACTGCTCCGCCGAGCGAGTAACCTTTTAGCACAGCTGATTGCACGCTGCGAGTTGAGCCTGCTGGTTCCTCCTGC
>NW_008665252.1:38086-46533 GCF_000695815.1 Acanthisitta chloris | reverse complement strand
TTCCCTAAGGATGTGGAAGTTGTTCTCTTTGCTCTCTCTATCCCGAGAGCTCCTGTCCTCCACTGGAGGGAGAGGCAGTGTGAGCCCCAGTGCTCGGCCAAGAGGCAAAGCAAGGTCAAAAATGCTGTTGCGTCAGAGGCAGCCAAGCATCCCGAGGGCTCTTCCCACTGTTTGCAGCAAGTCCTCGCTCCGTGCAAGCAGCAATAGCCAAATAAGGTGCCGAAACACACAGCAGCATCCAGAGGGACAGGGATGATACCTACCAGACCTGCCCTCAGCACAGCTCCCAGCCCCTCGCTCCTTCTGTCCCTGCTCCGCAGAAACCAGGGTACTTTTCCAATGAAATGACTCAGTGGCCATCCTTGGGATATTAGGGATGAAGCTGAGTGGCTCCTTCCCTGTTGTGGGTTTATTCAATTCATACTGCTCTTTTTCTTTGTGTGTGTGACCTTTTTCTTTGGTTTTCAGACTGTTGCTGTTCAGTTGTTGGAAGCAGCTGGTGTTCCTGCTGGTGTTCCTGCTTGGCTGCTCCAGGGCTGCAGGCAAGCCGGTCAGACTGGCTCTTCCCAGGGTGACCAGCCATGGAACTCTGCCCTGTGCATGTGGGTGCCTTTGCTGGGCAACTGGAGCTGGAAAAGCAGCAGGACTGAGCACCTGGCTCATCTCCAGAGGCAGAGAACTTCCCCAAATCTCCGTGCAAACAAAAGATCTGTTGCCTCAAATGCCTCAAGCACAGTGTGCTCTGACCTGGTTGTGGGCAAATCCTGCTTGGCCCTTGCCACCCCTCCACTTCATCCTGGTCTCAATATTCCCTGTCTGCATCTTCTTCCTTAACAAGGGTGAAGTTTCAGAAGAAAACCCAAAAAAGGAGAAATACAGATGCTTGTTATTCCCTCTTTCTGTGTCTCCAACACCTCTCAGCCCATATCCTCTCTTCCAACCCACTGCTGCTGGTACTGCTTCTCCTCACACAGGGTTTGCAAGCTCTTTCCTTCACAGAATCATAAAATCCTAGGATGGTTTGGGTTGGAAGGAGCCATCTCATTCCAACCCCTCTGTCTCTTCATCTCCTTCCACCTCTGAGCATCTTTTGGATGTAGCCAAGGTTCCCTTGCCGCAAATGACCATTTCCCAGCAGAGACAAGGCCATGCTCCTGGCAAAGGAAACATGCTGGGCAACTCTGCTTCCTTGTTTATTCCCAGCCACATTTTTTCTTCCCTGATTTTGTCATTTCAGAAAAGTCCATGTGACATGGCTATATTATCTTTCTGAATGTATATGCAGAGCAGTGACACTGGCACAGCTACACATTGCACACAAGTGCTGTCACCTGGGTCATGAAGGGAGTTAATTCAGCATCCTTGTAATGAAAGGATCAATGATATTTGGGGTGAGGATCTTGAAGAGGCACTGGAGATGGGCAAGGTTTAGCCTTTCTACACTAAGATTGTTGTTATGACCAGGTTGCTCCAAGCCCCATCCCACCCAGCCTGGAACACTTCCAGGGATGGCATAGCCACAGCTTCTCCTGGCAGCATCTGGAATAAATCCTAGCCTGTGAGAGATAGCTACACTCAGATAAGAGACACAAAGCCAGAGCAAGGTGCCTCCTCCCTTGCTAAGTCAAGCCAAGTTTTCATCATCCTACAGCTACAAAATCTCATTTCCATGCTGCAGGTGCCTCACATCAGCCACAGCACACCAGAGCCTGCCAGGCTTGTGCTACAGGACAAACAGCACTGCAGGACTCTTCTCTGTCCCTTCTTCCCCTTCTTTCCAGGAATTAAGGTCAATTAAGCTCTTGAAGCCTCACACTGGGAGGTTTGTTCCTTTGCAATCAGCTCTTCATAACACGTAACTCCGCTGGCTCTCCTGGTTCATGTGTCAGGCATTAGTTTCCTGTTGACATTAGTCCCTATTTATATTTTACCCTTTTTCATGTGGCTGTGTCCTTCTGATGTTTCCAGCTGCCAGGAATGACCTCTACCAAGTCTGACTCTTGCCTTGGCCCACAGAGGAGGCAACATGCTCCACATTATTCTCCAATTGAAGGGTCAGAAGGGTCCTTGAACTTTGTGTCCCTCTGAAAGGGCTGGTGGGTCCTAGAGCATCCTAAACATCTGTTGTAGTCAGAGGGAGTTGTTAGCTGATCACTTGAATCCATGTGACAGCATATTTGGATAAAACCCAAGTAAATTCTCCTAAAATTTATTTCATCCCCAGGGATGAAAATGTCCTTCCAGCTCCCTGCCTGGTGCCTGAGTGTCTCCCAGAAGCCTCTGCCACTGCTGGTTTTCCTCTGCATCACCTGTGCTGAGTTTGGTATTACTCATCATCCTCACCTTGACTCAATGTCACCTCATGACTCCCAGTGGTAAATGCTGCACAGGGATGCAGGAACATGTCCCTCTCAGCTGCTGCCATTCCCATCCATCTTTCAAACATCTCCAGAACCCCCAGGGATGTTGGGCCACAGTCTCCATCCAGCCCAAAGGTTCAAACATCTCCCACCCCTCCTCTTCTCCTGTATTATACAACATTAAACCACTTTCTATTGTCCATCAGATGTTTTGAGCCTTTGCCACCCCCGTTCTGGCTCTTCTCCACCTCCACAAGGCCTCCTATTCATTTGCCTCTCCAAATACAAAGTTAAGGCTGGAAAGCTGGATTTCTCCCATGGAGCTGGGCTCAAAGAAAACCCAAATGTCACACAGCACTCAATCACCATCCCTGGGGCTGGTGGCTCTGGGGTGTTAGAAGAAACACCATTTATCCACTGTTAGTCAGCAAGAAGGAACACTAAGGATCCCAAATAATTTGTCTGATGGATCTGACATTCAGCTGCAGAGCTGGCCAGACAGTGGAAAACATCTATTTGGGAGTGATTTACTGGGAAGCAGTGGGAGAAAAAACCTAATCCCCAAATTGCACCATCAATTCACAGCTGCTGTTCAGCTCCTTTGAGGGAAGTCACTTGATGGGAATGTACCCTGTGCTGGCACCCAGCACCCTCTGGGGTGGAAAACTGCCCCCAGCACCCTGTGGAGCCCCATCCTATGTGCTTCCAAAGTGACACCCCACAGACAGTGTCACCAAGTGCTGCAGGATCAACATTCCACCCCACCCCAGCCCTGGCACTGACGCATCCTGTTATCTCTCCTGCCCCAGCTCTCCCCTCCCCAACGGTCTGGGGAAACTGGCTCCCTGCCCACGGGTTTTCCCTCTATCAAGGCAAGCCAAGATCATCCCTCACTCTTTGCTAGGGAACTGAGGAGGCATAGGGCATCCTTGAGACATGCTGGACCACTGCCACCCCTATGGATGAGCTCTGGAGTTTGCTCTGTAGCACCAAATTGTGGAATGAAGAAGCAAGTCCAGCACTGGGAATGGTCTATCCAGTGGTGCTCAAGTGACTGAGATGATTTTCCCACTGTGGAACCTTCTGGATGGCACTGGGATGCTCCATGCTGGCTACACCACCAATCCACCTCACCCCACAGCCCCAAAAAGATGCTCTAAGGTGGTTTATTCTTCATCTCCCAACAACAGCAACAGCTTGGGGAATAAGGAAACCCAGATGTGGAGAGCAGTTGGGACACACCTGTGGGCCAAACATCCCCCAAACCCCCACACCTCCCCTTCATGTGGCATCCTGAGGAGAACCCATGTGGCTTCAGGCTTCCCAGGGAGGACATCCACTGCCCCCAAGCCCAGCCAGAAGGAAGGAGAGGCTGGCAGCAGAAACACCACCACTTCATTCCCACTGCCTGATCCTAGAAACATCTAACACCTCTGAAATAAGCAACTCAAATCAAGCCATGCTGGTGCAGGGAGTTCTCCAAGGCTGCAAAGCCCCAAAGGCCAAACAAGTATAGCAACAAGACCATAAATCACACCTGTCCTATAAATCACACCCTCCTGATAAATCCCACCCCTGCTGTGGGAAGCTGTGGAGGCTGGAAGAGGAGGAGGAGAAGAAGGAGGAGGGCACCAAGGACAGAGCTGCAGGGGTTTGGCTGCCTTTGCTCATGCACTGCCAGAGAACAAAAAGCACCGAGGGAGAGTTTTTATCACTGCACACGTCAGAGCTGTGAGAGAAGCAGCTGATAACAGGCACCTGAGCACAGCACCGACGCCACATGGGCACCTGTGGCACCATGGGGTGTTTGGGGGCACAGCCCTGATGGAGCCATCAAACAGGACACTTTCACTCTGTGTGAGTCACCCAAAGTTGCCCCAGACCCCAAGTCACAGGTTCAAGGGGAGTGACCCAACATCACCTCTACAAGCACTTCACTTGCATGTCCATGAGACTCCCCGCAGTGCCCAGAGTGCTCTTCTGGTTTGGTTTTGACCAAACCCCAATATATCTACCCATGGCAGGGGCTTGGAATGGGATGGTTTTGAAGTCCCTTCCAACCCAAACCATTCTGGGATTTTGGGATTCTATATCCTGGCTTGGCTCGCTGGGTTTGGGGTGCACGAGCAGCTTCCCTGGGCACAGGTCACCCAATTCCCCAGTCAAATCCAGGTACAAACAGTTGCAGAGGAGGAAAATACATCCATTTTCCCCACTTTACAGATGGAGAAGCTGAGGCTGGATGCATGGCAGTGACTTACAACCACTAGGATGCAGCTCCCAGCTGAAGCTGGGATCATGCCCCCTGGGATAGCTACCATGGCTTGCTTTGTGGAAAAGTGCAACATTCCTTGTGTGCAGGATTGGGTCAAAAATAACCCCAAATTGCTTCCTTTTGCAGAGAAAATAACACCAGGAGAGTGCAGGAAAACAGGAGGGTTAGTGCCTTGGTGGACACAGGGCTCAGATTTTCCAGTCACATCCATGTCTCTCCACTGCTTCAGCTCTTAGCGCTGGGTTGAAGTGTTCAGAGCTGAATAAAGCAATTTGGGAACATCAATCAGAAAGCAAATGCATCTATTGAAGGGATTGATACATTTTATTTGCCTCCTGGACACCTGAGATGCTCTGTGTGTCTGCAGAGGCTGAGCTGATTCAAAAGCCTGTTGTGCTAGGGGAAGCTGGAGATGGATGAGGCCCAGACAGCTGGATGAGTTTGTGCTTTTCCAGCTCCAGTCTCCACCGGAAAGGTCGGATGCAAGTGGGGTGGTAATGCAGTTAGTGCTGGAAAAATAGAGACAGAGCAGGTTGGAGTGGCTTAATAAGGTTGATGTTATTGAATCAGCCTGGTGGGATGAACTTCATCTCTGAGCAGAGCTGGAGAAGTGATTGGCAGCTCCCAGACGAAGGAGATGTGGTCTCTCAGCTGGCCAGGAATGGGCAACCATGCTGGGAATGCTCCAAACCTCACTAATGCATGAAATTGAGGCAACTTGTGAGCTCCTGGAAGACACACAGTGTCTACAGCTGATGGTGCACTGACAGTTTCTGGTGCAGCCCCAGATCTCCTGCCAAACAGGGACAAGTGGGCTCAGTGATGTCCCTACTGGGAACTGGGACCCCACTCCCAGTTCCTCAGCAGATCCTGGGGAGACAGGAAGATGACTGATGAGGAAAGACTGAAAAAGAATTCAGGCTGCTTACCCCAGAGAAAGAATGAGGATAACATCTTCATGCAGATAAAAGGTTTATCTAGTGAAAGGGATTGAAGAGGGCGGAAATGTCCCATTCTCCCTTTCCACAAGGGATAGGCAAAAAGCAACGAGCAACTCACCTAGAGAAAGATTCAGATTAGCTCTTTGGGGATACTCTTTAGGTGTAAGGGAGTGGAGGATTGAACCCACCATCAGAGGGTTTGAAAGCTGAGCCAGAAGACAGGAGTCCCAGGTGGTCTGTGTGCCTGCTGTGCTGGAGAAGCTCTCCCACCTTCTCTGGACAGTAAAAGCTTTTAGCAGCTCACTGATTAAACTGGAGGATGCTGGAGCTGCAGCCTGATCTAAAGGGCAATAGCTTCATTCCACCTTCATGTGGCATCCCTGTCCATGGCAGGGGGCTGGAACCAGCTGATCTTTAAGGTTCTTTCCAACCTAAACTGTTCTGTGATTCTCTCCAAAAATGGGATTAAGTTAGTGCCATGCACAGACTTGGTCCACTCCCCACTTGCAGATAAATCTCTTCAGTGCATGATGAATCCAGCACTGAGGATAACTCAGTCTCACCACACATCAGAATGGTGGTTGTCCACTCATGTCCTCACAGCTGTGGGTGGCTAAGACCTCAGGATAGACCAACAGAAATCCCAGTGACACTGCCCAGATGGGACCAGAGAGGTAGCAAGTGCCAGGGGACCAGGACCCTTCATCCCTGCTGCCAGCTAGAGCCATAGGAAGCTGCTCTGGGATTGCTCCTGTGCAGCAGGATGATATTGATGGAATCAGCAATAATGGCAGAAGGTTGGGCACGTCTTTTCCACGTGGGAAAGGAGAGGCCAAACTGAGACGTGCTGTATGTTTTCAACTGTGGTGCTGCAGGCACAGCATGAATACTCTGTGCAAAAAGTCAAATCCAGTCACTAGGACAAGAAACTGCAGGATCCAGCTGGGGCTTGGAAAAGGGGAAAAAACACCAGCCAGGAAAGAAAATAACCTGCTGCATGGAGAACTGTCAGTGACAGTTGCTTAACCATGGCAGAGTATCAGAGTGCTGGAGAAGCTGGATGTGTGTATGAGAGGAAGGTAGACAGAGGTGGATGCCAACATTTTCTGGCAGTGTTGGGTTGGAAATATCCTTCAACTCCTTAGATAGCAAACCGGAGATTACACAGCGAAGGAATGCACTGTGAGA
Source organism: Acanthisitta chloris (assembly GCF_000695815.1). Taxonomy (NCBI): domain Eukaryota; kingdom Metazoa; phylum Chordata; class Aves; order Passeriformes; family Acanthisittidae; genus Acanthisitta; species Acanthisitta chloris. Next base: position 39,769 of record NW_008665252.1, on the reverse strand, counting down.
CGCTGCTGCACACAGCCGTGGGAGGGTGGGAGGAGAAGCCAAGCCCTGTGGCAGCATGATAGGAAACAGCCTGGAGACACATGGGGAAGAGGAGAAAATCAGGTCAATGCTCTGAAGTGGCTTAACAGGCCATTGGGAAGCTCTTGGGAGACTGGAACAGGGGGATGTTGTATCAGGTGAAAAGAGGCCACCATGGCAGGGAGATCATGGGACTGTAGAATCCCAGAATGGTTTGGGTTGGAAGTGACATTTAAAGACCATCTCATTCCACCCCCTGCCATGGGCAGAGACACATTCCACCAGCCCAGGTTGCTCCAAGCCCCATCCAACCTGGCCTGGAACACTCCCAGGGATGGGGCAGCCACAGCTTCTCTGGGCAACCTGTGCCAGTGCCTCACCACCCTCACAGGGAAGAATTTCTTCCCAATATCCCATCTATCCCTGCCCTCTGGCAGTGTAAACCTATCAGCCCTTGTCCTGTCAGGATGAGGGGTGGTTATTCCCCATGATGGATGTCATGCTTTCAGCTGGGACCTCTGCTCCATGGGCAGCATGGACACAGTGAGAGCCCTGCAGTCCAGAAACTGAAGCAACAAGTGGGAGGTTCAGTTCCAGCATCTCAAGGATGAACAGGGGTCACTGGGCAGGTTTGGGATCCCAATCCAGGCCCCTGCTGCTCTCCCATCTTGGCCTTTCAAGAGAAGAAGAGAGCCAGGGCATTCATCACCTTACTTGGCTCCCCAGAGCTCTCTACACCAAGCACAGGCTGCTTTGGGGAACCCCCATCTCCATCCAACTGCCCAAATCCTGACACATCTGCATTTCTTCTTTCTTAAAGGCAAAATCCATGAGGTTATGCTGCCAGGGTATTTCTTCCCAAGCCTCCAGTCCCCTGTCCTTCTCTGCAGGGCTGTGGTGTGGCAAAGCTTTGCTTCCAGCTCTCCAGTGTGTTTTGGGCAGTGGAGGTGCTGGCCAGCTGGGCAAACGTGGGTTATTCCAGCATTTGTTCCTTGCAAGAAGGCACCTCTGCCTCCTTCTCCATCTCCCAAGTGATGACACCAGATGATGACAGAGCCAGGTCAGGAAAAAACAGTGATAGGAGCACTGAAAAGAATAAGGAAAGAAACCCACAGTAAATCCCCACAAAGTTCCATCAGTCACATGGAATTTGGGGACATCTTGGAGGATTCACTCCTGGATCTCCCAGGAGAGGTCACCATATGGAAGGCTGGTTATAAATGACCTGTCCTTCCCAAAGGAACCCCACTGGGAAGATGGGACATGCTGTCCAAGAGAACAAACCTGTTCTTAGGAGAGCCCAAATCCTGGGAGCAGCTCTGGCATCTCAGGTGGCTTTGGCAGGTTGACACCACCTTCTGTACTCAAATGGCTTGTGGTCACAGCAAGTGACATCCCGGGAGACACAGGGAAGAGCAGCTCCCATGCTTTGGGGAGGGACAGGGACCACGAGTATCCCAACTTCTTTTCCCTGGGAAAGGTGCCAGGATCAGACAGGGCTAACCCTGCAGTGTCCTTACATGTCTCCTGCCACCACCCCAACACCCAGGGATGTGCTGCTGGAGAGACACTTAGCTGGAATAACTTTCTCTGGAAAATTCCCATCGTGAGTAAGCCCAGAGTTAACTTTCCAGGCAAGGTTGTAGGAAATGAGAAGTGTTACAA
>NW_008665252.1:15004-38063 GCF_000695815.1 Acanthisitta chloris | reverse complement strand
GCTCTCCTGCATCCCAGAAGATCAAACAGATGGGGATTGTCCTGCAAGGAAAAGTAATTTCAGGGGGGAAAAAAAAAGAAGGAGATGTTCTATGTTTTGTTCTAGAGATCATGGGTGACATTTCCAGCAGGGCAAGGCACTCTACATGGTCATATCCAGCTAATCCATGGAAGATTTGGGCTCGTTTCCAGGCCCTCTGGCTTTGGGCCAGGCACTTAACTCTCAGTGTCTCAGTTTCTGCAGCTGAAAAAGAGGTGATCTGTTCTTCCCAACCTCTCTGGCATCTCCTGGACTGTGAGGAATTTGGGAAGTGAGGATGGGATGTATACCTCCAAGATGTCTCTAGTAGGGTGTGATAGACCCTGGTGTTTAGACACCCAGACCCAAGCTCACAGGTGCAAGGTCAGGTTCAGGATGCATCATTGGAATGATTCATGGGTCTGGTTTTTTGGGAGCTGTTTCCTTCTGCTGGCCAAGTGCTGGAAGCTGCCCACTGGGATGCTTGGAACACTGAGATGGCTCCTAACTAACCCTTTCCAAGAAAATTTGGCATCAGTGATGGAGGTCTGGGAGTCAGCAAAGGTGGCCTGAAGGCAGTACCTTAAAAGGAGCCCAGGAGGGACATGTCTGTCTGTCTGTCCCTCCAAGATCCCTCACAGGCTGCATATTCTGTCCTTAACTCACAGCATTTCTAAAAACAAACAGCCAAAAGGCCAAGTTCACCTAATCACACAATATCCTGAGCTGGAAGGGACCCACAATGATCATCGAGTCCAACTCCTGTCCCTGCAGAGGACCCAGGAGGAAGATTCCTTCAAAATTCACTTGGGCATTTCCTAGTCATCCCAGGTACAACAATCCACATGCAAAGGGAACCAGAGCAGGACTGTATGACTTCTGGAAAACCTTTTCTGGGGCAGGAGAGCTCTGAAAGACACCAAGCAGACAAAACCCACATAAGCATCTTGCTGCTCCTTCCCTTCCAGGACATCCACCCTCTCCTCCCAGGAGCTGGGATGTTTGAGAGCTCACAGAGGCTGTTCACAGAGCTGCCTGCAAACTAGAAAACCTTATGTCAGGAAGAAGTCACAAGGCATCCTAACCAGAAACATATTTGGGGAGTGAGTCAGTGGAGGGGAAGCAAAAAAGAAAGTTGCACCCTTTAACTTGATGAAAAAAGCATATGGCAACAGCCACTATTGTGAACAACATTCCCTGCTCCTGCAGCTGAGCCAGAAAGAAAAATCATGACTCAACCACTGCATTTCATCCAAATCTACAGAAAAATCTCATCCAGGAGGGGCATCTGCAGGGAGAGTCAGCAAGAACTGATTTAGCTGGTTAATCAGCTAAATTGTTTGGAGAGGGTGAGATTTTGCAGCAGGTTTTAGGCTTGTTTTAAAGCCCTGATTTAAACACAGCTCTGACTGTGGAGAAACAAGTGAGTGTAATGCACAACATAGATTCATCCATGCTCAGATAGAGCAAACTCAAGAGGAGCCTGATGTTTCCACAGGAACAGCTTGCAGCCAGAGCTCCTGCTTCCCTCAGGAGGCTGGGAATGTGTCACCAATTTTGCAGCAGGTTTTAGGCTTGTTTTAAAGCCCTGATTTAAACACAGCTCTGACTGTGGAGAAACAAGTGAGTGTAATGCACAACATAGATTCATCCATGCTCAGATAGAGCAAACTCAAGAGGAGCCTGATGTTTCCACAGGAACAGCTTGCAGCCAGAGCTCCTGCTTCCCTCAGGAGGCTGGGAATGTGTCACCATAAATCCTAGAGGAGGCCAGGATATGCCATCACCATTATGAAATTGAACTACAAGTTGGCAAAACATTTACTGCAAAATCCATATGACTTTGCTTTTCTTTGGGGACACATTGCAGACCTGATATGGTCTGCAGATATTTCCAGGCACTGCCACTTGCTGAGGCCACTGAGTCAAAATTACTGCAGGAAGAGACAGTCTGAAGCAGACAATCATCAACATTTTTTCTCCCCAAGGCTCTGTGGTTGCAGATGTCAAAGCTGTAATGCTCAGGCAGCCCCAGGACACAGGGAAGAAAGTGAATAATCCCTAGAAAGCAGCCTGGGATGGTGGGTGGGGAGTTATGGCCTGCAGGAGGTCAGGCAAAACACATTGGTCCCTCCTGACTTAAATCATCCATCAGTGCCCAAATTTAGGCAGTTCTGGGCTGGGAATTGGATGCTTGGATGTCCTGGCATGGAATTGCAGCTCAGCTGCTCCTAAGAGGTTGCTCTGTGACAATGGGCTGGGGATGGTGCACCAGGTAACTCCCAGGACAAGGACAGGCTCAGAAACACAGAATCACTGAGTCATTAAGCTTGGAAAAGCTCTCTAAGATCACTGAGTCCAACCATTCCCCAGCACTGCCAAGGCCACCACTAACCATGTCCCCAAGAGCCACATCCACGTGGCTGTTAAATCCCTCCAGGGATAGTGACTCCAGCACTGCCCTGGGCAGCTGTGCCAGGGCTGGACAACCCTTTGAGTGAAGAAATTTTCCCTAATATCCAACTTAAACCTTCCCTGGAGTGACTTGGGGCCATTTTCCCTAGTCCTATTGCTTGTTACCTGGGAGAAGAGACCAGCAGTTCCCTGGAGACAGGTACATGTGCTGTGGACTCCCTGCTCCAGCTCTGGGAGATCCCTCCTAAGCAGACAGGACACAGATTGCCTTCCAGGGCTGACCCCAGCTGAGTGTGGTCACTGGAGGAATTAAATCCCATCAGGACAAGCCTTATGGTAATCATGTTTTATGCAAGTACCTTAGCTTAGGTACTTACCTAGTAGGGAGGGATCACTGAATCCTGAAGGATAATTGATGAGACAAAGGGTGATGGTTTTAAACTGAAAAAGGAAAGATTTAGATTAGACATAAGGAAGAGATTCTTGGCTGTGAGGCTGGTGAGACACTGGCACAGGTTGCCCAGAGAAGCTGTGGGTGCTCCATCCCTGGGAGTGTTCCAGACCAGGTTGGATGAGGCTTGGAGAAACCTGGGCTGGTGGGAGGTTTCCTTGCCCATGGAAAAGAAAAGTTTTACCCAGTAGGGTAAAACTAACCTGTCTCACGACACCCATGGAAAGGGGTGGAACAAGATGGGCTTTAAGACCTCTTCCAAGCCAAACCAGCCTGGGATTTTATGACTAAGAGGGTGCTGGGGGCAGGACTGAGCCCCTCGTGGGAGGAAGGTCCTTAGCTCTCACCCTGCTCACTGCCATCTGCCTTGCGCCCACGTCTGCTAATGGGAACATCAAGCTACAACATGTGTTGCACACGTGCTGGCTGATACACATCAGGCTGTTCCCCAGCTCTGCCAAGCTTTGCCTTGATTTAATCAGCACTTCTGCCTGCTTTGTCTCCCCCTCCTCCCCTCCCCACCACAGGCAGATGTGGTCTCTTTGGCACGAAGGTGGATTCGTGACAGGAGAACACACATCGCTGGAAGGAACATTTTGACCCTCTTCCCTTTCCTGTAACCAGCACAGCAGCCTCACCTCTCTCCCTTTCTCCTGCTGATTTTCAAGACCCCGGTTTTATAGGAAAATTAACTTCCCACACACTCAATCGCATGCGAGGGGCAGTCTGGAAGGCATAAAGGAAAACCCCAAGGAGTGTGCCAAGAGACAGAACTGTCCCATCCCAACCTCAGGCTTGGTAAACACAAAATACTCAGCCGCCGTCTCAGAGTGGGCCCTCCCTACAGAGCACACCAGTGCCACATCCCAGATCTTTAAGGATTTCTTTTCCTACAGGAAACAATTTAATCCTAAACACAGAGATTAACTGAAGGAGCCTTCACAGTCCAGAAGCTGTGGAATGATTTGGGGAAATAGTGGTGGAAGGTAGTGGTGGCATGGCTGGAACACACTCCAGTAAGACAGCAGCTGGGAGATGGAATCAGGGAATCCTGGAATGGTTTGGGCTGGAAGGACCTTAAAGCTCATCCAGTTCCACCCCCTGCCACAGGCATGGACACCTTCCACCAGCCCAGGTTGCTCCAAGCCCCATCCAACCTGGCCTGGAACACTCCCAGGGATGGAGCAGCCACAGCTGCTCTGGGCAACCTGTGCCAGTGCCTCAGCACCCTCACAGCCAACAATTTCTTCCTAATATCCAACCTATATCTCTTCTCTTTTAAACAGTTCCCCCTTGTCCTAAAGTGTGGGGTTTGTTTTGGAAGTGCTCTGTCCCTCTTTGCAAATCAGACTAACTATTTCCATACTGAAACTACACCTACAAATGCTGAAAGTACATGAAGTTATTTTTAAACTTAAGTATTAGTTACTTAAAAGTAAATATGAATGCAAAAATTTCTGACAAGTCCTGCAGTAATAAACATCCTTGAAAGCTATCAGAGCAGGATATTGGCATTTTTGGACTGAAAATACAGATGCTCCTGATTTGGGCCTTCAGCTCATCACAACGGGAGCAGGATGGAAAGTTGGGAGGATAAAACATCTGTGCGTGTTTTGGCTCTTCTCATCTTTCAGACAGTTTTGCCATTTTGCATTTCCAACAGGAAACCTCTGCCCTGGAGCTGGCAGAGGCCTGTTCCTGCCCAGCTGCACTCACAGTGACCAAACACAGGGCTTGGGGCAGCCCCACACCAAACCATGGCCAGGGGAGCCCCAGTTCCTCCTTGTGGGCTTCTGCTGCAGCTCAGCACCCACAGGGCACAAGGGCAGGTGTAGATTAAGTATTAGGAAGGAATTCTGGGCTGTGAGGGTGATGAGGCACTGGCACAGGTTACCCAGAGAAGCTGTGGCTGCTCCATCCCTGGGAGTGTTCCAGGCCAGGTTGGATGGGGCTTGGAGCAGCCTGGGCTAGTGGAAGGTGTCCCTGCCCATGGCAGGGGGTGGGGTGAGATGAACTCGTTAAGGTCTTTTCCAACCCAAACCATTCAAATTCATTTGTAGTTTTGGGAAGGTGTGAGACAGCAGTAGGTGGAAAAGCACCACAAATCCCAAATCTACTGGTCTCCCTTCCCCCTTCCCATGGCTTTGGTTCCCAGCCAGTCTTGGCTTTGCAAGCAGAGGAATACAAACAGAAAATCAGAACGGTACAGTGAAATGATGAGACAGATCTGCCCTTTATGTACACAGTGTGGGACCACTCTGAGATGAGATATTGACTTTCTGGAGATATTGAAAGAGCCGTAAAACCAACAAGAACAACAAACTGGATGTGGGGTCCTTGGAGCTCAAGTATCTGGTCCTGCAGAGAAGTTTGGAGTTCACCTCTCCCATCTCCACCCCACTGGGGGCTGGAATGAGATGATCTTTAAGGTCCCTTCCAACCCAAACCATTCTGGGACTCTATGTTCATGCTCACAATCAATGAGGCCCCAGGGAAGGGGCAGAGTAGCTGCAAGAAATGGTATTTTATTTAAGAAACAAAGAGAGAAGTTAATCCGTGGCAGATGCTCACAGAATTGTCAATTGAGAACCCTCTCTTTGGATAAATCATCAAGGATTTCAAACCCACAAGAGATGACTCCTGGGACAGCTCATGTTTGCAGGGAACTCACTGACTTCTCACTCCCCAAGGGAAAGGACTGGCCAAGGTTTGCTAGAGAGCTGCTGGGGATTTTTTTCCCCCCCTCTAGAGGAAAACCTTGTGTTGGAATGTGCTTTCCATTGGGACCAGAGAGCACTGACCTCCAGGGTGAACTGCAACTTAATAGCCAGGTATTTCTCTCCACAGATTAGGATTTCTCCTCTTGGAAGAGGAGAAGTGTTGACACCCTGTGAGCTGCACTGGCAGTTTTAGTGCTCCTGCAATGGCACACAGGGACACACAAAACATTGTGTTTCTATAGCAAAGTGTGGGTCAAATGAGCCCCCAGGGATGCAGGAGAAATACAAGGAGCAAGGAATGAGCCTTGGGAGAGGCCAGCCCAGCTCCAGTGCTGGCTAATGTGCCAGAATTCATTGACAAGGACAGAAAGTGCTTTGTCAGTCCCAGGGTGAAGCTGACAGCAGCAGCCAGAGCCAAATGCAGTGAGAGGACATGCAAACCCCTCCTGAAAGCTGAACACATCCAGATGGGTTTTGCTGATGCTGAACTTTCAGGAAAAGTCCCAGGGATCACAACTGTAGGATGTGCCGCTTGGGATTCAATGGGTTCCAAAGCTTTCCTTCAAGTCCTGAGGATGCTCAGACAAGCATGAAGTAAGTGTCAACTCCAGCAGACAGAAATCAAGTAGAAATGACAACCCAAAGCTTCAGTAGAGGTTTGAGTGCAGCAGGGAAGAGACAACAGCACTAAAAAGTAACTGTGGTAGAGGGAAGGAAAAGCCAAACCAAGGGAAAGGTTTTTTTGGTGGAAAATCATTATTAAATGCAGATCCAACTGAATCTTGGTGTGTCAAAGCTTCTGGTGGTGACTGAAGATGCCTGGCAGAGAGCTGACCCTGCACAAGCACAGGTCAATCACCTGAAGTCCAAATACAGCAGAAAAATGATGTACAGAGGCAGAAACCTAATCTCCAAGCTAATAATGGAAAAACAGGGAACAAGGAATTCCAAATAAACTTGCTGGGCAGACAGCACACAAATATACATTAACTACCTAACTGCAAACAGTTTACACAGTGATTCATGAACTAAACTGGGGAAAAAATCAATTCCCAACGATTTAGCCATGGGCAGAATGAGTTTGACAGCCAAGTGCCTGGGAAAGGAGCAGCAGGACAGCAGGAAAACAGGAAGATGAAGTGGCAACCAAGGGAAATAGATGTATGAGAATGTAAAACTAGTTCCAGTTGAGTCTGATAATGCTAATTAGGAAAGGAGATAAAACAATTTAAATTGGCCAGTCAGAGTGCCACAGAGAAACAAAGCCAAGGAGGTTTGACTCCAGGAACTCTGGCAGGGAAGCAGAGAGTGGATATAAAGGGAAAGGAGGTTGTAGTAAAACCATGACACAATAATTAGGAGCAAAAGGACCGAATTAAGAAAAAATAATAAAATTAAAGCTTGTTATCTGCCAAGATGACCTTGTAGCAAACCCACTGCAAGCAGCACGTTTGGCCAAAGAGCTCACGGCCAAGTGTTGCAAACAGGCTGGTATCAGGCACGAGACTGACAGTGGTGCAGAACATTCCCTTATCTTGGTTTCTCAAGAAAAACCACCAGTCAATACAGCTTGGAAAGCTAAACATCACCCCTGCAGAAGAAAACAAGTCAGTAATTGGGAGCCAGGACATTCCAGCTCTATATTATGCCACAGACCATCTGACCAGAAAGTTTGAAGCATGAAATTCAGAGTTTAGCATGCAGAGACGTGACTGTACTTGAGTCTGTGTTACACCACAGAGCAGAAAACAGAGCAATCCTTTTCCTAACAACTTCAAAATCTGCTTTTCAAACAGGGTTTCATCTTTGCAGGAGGATGAGAGGTGTTTCTTGAGGATTAAAAGCCCAGTGTGCTTAGCATCTCTGCAACACTTCAGAATAAACCTCCATTTCTTCTTTTGAGGCATGTTTGGAGTTAAGCTTGGAGAGTAGTAGGTGGTCCATGGAGTTACAAATTAGAACAGAATCATAAACAAACACATCCATTAGCTCAGCAAAGTGCAAATCAATGAGCAGTTATTGATGCTCATTCTCCTTTCTCCTCCCAGCAATCCTCCTCAGCTCTATCTTCTCCCTGACTAGGACACAGACCTAGAAGTAGGAGCTCATCCCTTATATGGAGAGCAGTCAGCAAGCACTAGCATGTTCTGAGGCTAAGGGGAACAGCTATTCCATAAATCTGAAGCATGTTCTGGACAACAGCAGAGTTTACACAGACCACAAGAATTAGAGGAATTAACCCCTTTGGTTTACAGCCTTTAAAAAGGGATCCAGAGTGGATCCAGTGGTGTAAGGGGAGAAGGCAGCAGCGACACAATCCAAGTCCTGAAACACCAACCAGGCACACTTGGAGATGTTTTGTATGTGCTAAATATAAAAGGAGATTCTCCTTTTTTTATGTTGAAATTGTCCTAATTAGGAAGAGCTGATTAAACAACTTATCTGGAAGGGCAGGAATGTAAACACTAGGCTGTTTGCTGGAGCAGAGGTGTTGGGCTTCCTCATCTTGGGCTGTTTTCAGTTCTGATGATTGCTCATCAACCAAGGTAAACATATCAGGCAGGAGAGCTACAATTCTCCAAGGCCAGATGGAATTTTTCACACATCCACACTCGAGCAAGGTCCTTTCCACCTGTTCAGTGTTGGATATGGGTTCACTGCATTATAGCAGTGCTTTTGTTCATCCCCAACTCCCTGACAGCTTGGAGAGAGGTGGGGGATGTCTCTCCTGCCATGGCTGCAGGGAAAGGACTAGAGGGAATGGCCTTGAGCTGAGACAGAGCAGAGTCAGATTGGATGTTAGGGAAGATGTTTTCCCTGCTAGGGTGTTCAGGCACTGAAATATTACTCAGGGAAGTGGTGGAGTCACCATTCCTTGAAGTGTTTAAGAGGTGTCTGGATCTGACACTGGAGGATATAGTTTGGGGTTTACAGCAGTGACAGGTTAGTGGTTGGACTTGATGATCTTAGAGGTCTCCTCCAACCTTTATGATTCTATGATCTTCTTCCCTTCCTATTTCCCTCTGCTCCTCCCTTCCCTTTATCTTTGCATTGTTTTTTTCCCCCTTCATAATTATTCCTAAATCCATAATGCCAACACAGTCCTCGCTCCCAATTCCTTCCTCATTGCACCATGGAGCAGGGAAAGAATCAGCAACTGAAACAAATCCTATCTGGGAGAAGAGCCTGTGCCCCCAGCAAAGGATCTCTGGTTGCTTTCCACATCTCCAGCCACTGCTCTGCTGCTCTGGGCTGCTGTTGCTACATGTGTTTGCACTGAGAACATCACCAGTCACCAACACCACGGCCTGATCTTTGTTTTCTAACTAAAGTTTAGCTTCTGCAGCTTCTCCATGTGCCATCCAGACCATAAATACCTCAGGCAGAGGCAGCTCAGAGGCCAAATATCCAACACTTCCACTCCAGAGCCTTCGATGTTGTTTTCAAACCTCAGCAATGACCTTTTAGTGTTTCATTTGGAGGTTATTTCCTTTCCTCCCAACACTTCCCTCTTGACTTCTGAATTAGTTTCAGATCCAAAGCTAATGTATCCTCAGTATCTCTGTTGGTATTCTCAGGCCTCACTAGGTTTATTTCCTCTTGATGAGATCCTTGTGCATAAACATCCATAGAAATAGTTTTTCTGCAAACACACACAAATATGCATCTAATTATGGTAAGAAAGGACAGTTGGATCCTCTGCAAACCAATCTAATGTGTCTGAGAAACACCTGGAACCCGGAAAAGCAAAAGGCACTTACCTGTGAGAAGAACATAACTGATGTCATTTGTGTGAAACCACAAATATTTATTTTTAATGAAAAAATACTTAAAGTGTGCCACAGTGTCCATATATTCCTTTGAATAGTAGTACAAAGATATGTATTTCTGAGAAAAAAGTCTTAACACTGTAGAAAATAAATGTGGTTCTTAAATTATGTCAAAAGAAAGCAGTAAAAAAGTCATGTTTTATACACTGGAATAAAATGAAACGATTAGAGAAGATAATAAATTATAATTACAGTATTTCAAATATTTGCTTCATGCTTTTTTTTTTCAGCATTAATTCCTAAATGGGTCATGTAGATTATGTCCTCAGAAACCAGCAGTCAGAATGGTCTTTCCATGGGGATAATTGGACGTGGAGCTGGAGAAAGTCCTGGAGATACGACACCACCATTTTTGTTATTCACTGAGACATAAACCATGGCAGTTTTAGGTTTGGATTCAGCAGGTGTTTTTGTTAATGGGAATTCATTTAGGGTTTGTTTCTCTTAAAAAAAAAAAAATCAACTCATCTTTTATAGTTTAATGAACTAAACAGCAATTGTGGTCATTGATCAGGATGTGAGCCCAGCACAGTGCTCAGCTGTGCTTGGGGGATGCTACACACTGTACTGGCTCTTCATACAGTCCACAAGAATTTGGAATCCTTTCAGGTCTAATTAAGCACTGCAAAAAGGTTTCAAACTATAAAGTGCTTGGAAATACAAATCATTTGTCCTCTTCAGAAATAGGAAAAAAACCCCCAAACATGCACTTAAACCTGAAACCTCCATGCCATAGGTTACTGCAGCTCAGCAGTAAAAAATCTGGTTTGTGCCATTGGTTTGAAAAATTCCTTTTTCCCCCCGAGTCAGAAATTCAAATAGTGTCTAAATTGGATTTGTCAGTCTCTTCTTGGTCTTGTTTGTACATGAAGGTTAGGAGGAAAAGAGCAATATCCAGAGAGGACCAGTACGCAGTGTGTGAGGTGACTGCAGACCAGTATCTGCTCTCCACGAGACCTTCCCTGAGCTCAAAGTCGATCCTGTGCTCCAGTTCCACTGTGAAAGGAACAAGAAACAACAATGATGTTAGGATTGTAAAAACATCAGCCTGTTTTGCTGTCAGCTTTGGGTTCTGATTCCACTTGTTGTATATACAATACATTTAACATCTCTGTGTTTACATTTCATAGCTAAATCAAACATGAATATATAAATTCATTTGAAGGCACATTGAGTTTAGCACAAACCTGACCTCAGAGTGGTGCTGAGTGCAGGGAAAAAAAGCCAAAAAGGAAACTAAAGCTGCTCTTAGAGGTCTTTTCCAGCCTAAATGACTGTGTGATTTTACAGCTTGGGGAAAACTGGCATGTTTTAAGCAGCTGTTTTCCTTACAGTAACTATATAAATACATTTATTTGTATTTGTTATGATAACTACAGAGAAATATGCAGCAAATGCTGAGGCCTCACTAGGAAACTCTGATTGTCAGAGGGTGGACACTGATTTTCAGAGCATGGACACTGATTCTCAGAGGGTGGATGCTCAGACCTTCCTGAAATCAATGGATTTCTCACATCTTTAAGTGCCTTTACAAGGAGACAACACCCACTGCTACAAGCCTTTTCTGCAAAGTCAATCCCTCCACAGCTACAGTCCTTTTAATATCCCGATTATTCCAAATATATTTCAGCAGTTACCCTTTTATTTCAAGGGCTGCTTTGATTAATGCCACATTCAAAGCAATTTCCACCACGTTTTAACTGCACCAATAGTTAATCTATTGTTAAGGCCCTTTAGTGGTCAGAAAACATCTATGAGGAGCAATGGAATAAAAAGGACAAAGAAATAAAAGCCTGCTCAGCTCCAACAGCCAAACCCCCATATGGAATCAAAACTGTAGCCATTTATCAAAGCCAGTTTGAAGGAATTTTAACTCCTGGCTCAAGGAGCATATCAAGGGAACATCACACAAGTGTCAGCACAGCACGGAATGACACAGCTCTCTTTTCCTAGGAGCATCACCCTCTCTGCAGCAGGGAGAGAGAGTCAGAGCCTGTGAATACCAGGACACAACCACAGTCATTTCCAAGAAGCAGCATATATGCACCACAGGCCAGTGGCTGTGCAGGAAGGACGTCCCGACCGCCTCCGAGAGGCTGTGACAGGAGCTTGGGTGGCAGCCAGGCCTCACCACAAGGCAGTGGCTGCACTCTCAGAAGCAAAGGCTTTGGCTGGGGTTGCATCATTCAGCTTGCAGCCTCACTGGCCTCTGCTCCACGGTCTCCTTCTATGGAGCAGGGAAGGGCTTGCAGCTCAGAGGGATATGGGATCCATGCAGAAAGTCAAACCCCCCTGAAAGGACCTCATGGGCAGCTCAGCAATATTCAGTTCTGTCTCTCTGTTTCCTTCAAGTCTAAAACTAAGTTTCTTGTCCCCAAGCAGCGACTCAGACAGGTTATCTGCTGAAATCAGTGATGAGCAGACAGCAATGCATCATGTGATTGCTGTCACAAGCTACAACATACTTGTGACTCCTTCAATAGCCCTTTTTGGGCGCCTTCATGGAGCCTTTTTAGGCACTGAAAGGGGCTCTAAGGTCTCCCTGGAGCCTTCTCTTCTTCAGGCAGAACATCCCCAGCTCTCCCAGCCTGGCTCCACAGCAGTTTCCTTATGATTGTACCTCAACACCACAGAGCAGTGAAGCTCCACTGGTGCCAGTGAGGAGCTCAGAAATCAAATCAAGTAGGAATTTACTTAAAGAAAGTACCTATATACCTAAAAAACAGCTGCACTTTCTGTTCTGGGTGGTTCAGACAAGGACAAGGGCAGCTTCTGTTTCCAGTCATATGTGTCTTTAAATCCAGATTGCTTCAGAATTGGAAATGTATGGGGAAATTGGAAATATGTGGGGGAAAAAAAGGGTTTAAAGCAACAGAGGCTGGTTTAGATTAGAGATTAGGGATAAATTCTTGACTGTGAGGGTGGTGAGGCACTGGCACAGGTTGCCCAGAGAAGCTGTGGCTGCTCTGTCCCTGGAAGTGTTCCAGGCCAGGTTGGATGGGGCTTGGAACAACCTGGGCTAGTGGAAGGTGTCCCTGCCCATGGCAGGGGGTGGGATGAGATGAGCTTTAAGGTCCTTCCAACCTAAACCACTCTATGAGATTAAATAAATCCATTTTACAATAAATGGCAAGTGGGATTCTCTGCAGGAATTATATATATTGCTTTTCCTATTGGAAGACTAGTAATTGCTGATACACAGATCTCATTAGCCCAAACTCATACAGGCATAGGCACAGACATGGTGTACATGTATGTACGAACACATACACAGATAAACCTCCTTTGAACACAGGAATAGACTCAACGAATCCCAGAATGGTTTGGGTTGGAAGGGACCTTAAAGCCCATCCCATTCCACCCCCTGCCATGGGCAGGGACACCTTTCACTAGCCCAGGTTGCTCCAAGTCTGATCCAGCCTGGCCTTGATACTCAATATTAAAGCAAACCATCAACATTAAACAGTGTCACATATTGCTATGATACTTCCAGCCCTCAACAACACACATGTTTCCACGCTCTTGTTTCCCTGAGGTCCATAAGGACTTGCCACTCACTTGTGGGCTCCAGAAAGCCTGAGCTGCTGTGTGGCAGAGGTGGTGTCCCCACAGTCGTGGCTTTCTTGTCCTCCCCTTCGGCGCCGTCTTTCCCTGTCTCGAGGGTCTGTGGTGTGGTTGCACTGGAACGACCAAACCTGGAGAACAGCATCCCACCAAGGCCCTTCCCAATACTTGCAGCTCCTGCATCCAGCACAGAGGAAAAAAAAAAAACCCAGGAAGCATAAATCAAGCTGCAAATTAAAGTCACTGTTGCACCCATTAATTAGAGCTGAGTGACAGGTGATGGAAAACACTTTGTGCTCTTCTAGAGTAGGAAGAGCTTATGTGAGTGAAGTGTGTACTGTTTATCCTGAGACTACCCAAAGCTATAATTTGGAAGCTAGTTAGGGGGAAAACTACATGAGAAGAATTCTGCAGCAATAAATGTGGTGCTTTTATGGCTATGTTGTAATTCCTCTTTCACAAAAAAACCAAGACTAAAATGCTTTAGAACAATGTTGGCACCTCCTGCACTTACGAATTCCATCAGGATATTTAAGATATTCCTCTTATTAAGGATCCTTAAGTTGGCATCACCTTGACAGGCATTTAAAGCTGTTCTATCACCCTTTAAAACGTCTGTTTTGGTTGCTGAGGAAAAGGGATGTAAAAGTTAAGAGCAGTTATATCACGTTTTATCCCGACTTTGCTGCCACCTCATGGACAAGACATCCAAGTTACTATAGAAAACCCCCCCCAAAAGCCTCCCTTGCTTTGAAATTCCACATATTTCGACTCGAGGACTAAACTGCTTTTAGATACTTTACTGCTTTGATTGGGAAGATTCCTGGCACTAGGCCTTGTCCAAATCCCACACAGAGAGCTAAAGAAAAGCCTTGAGTCAACAAAAACTGCAAGTACATGCTCAAATATAAGCTCCAGTGAAGGAGTTTAAGCTCACTTAAACCAGGGCTTATTTTGACTCAGAAAGCCAGAAGGGATCAAGCTTTATATGAAACCAGCCTGAATTTCCTATTGTAAAATCACAAGTTAAATGTAACTGTAGTGGCTTACATGGTGTGAGTTTTCCCCTATATGCCAATAACAGAAAACGTAGTCAGAAGAAAAGCTTTAATTTCATTTTTTTCCCATGAAGTACAGTGGAAACTCTTAAATCATCAGAATGTTACTTCAATGAGGCAGACAAAAATAAGGCAGCGATAGAATAAACTACATCATCTCCCCACAAGCCTTGACTCCAGCACATGTAAACTGTTTTTTCTTCAAATAAAATGCCAGCTGGGATGAAAGCAAGTCACACAACTGCACAGAACACACTGAAACCATCCTCTGCTAGTAGTGAATTTGGGGGTTGGACTAGATGATCTCCAGAAGACCCTCCTAATCTCAACAATTCTCTGACTGTGTGAAGGAATAGGATCATGGACAGTCTGGGTTTTGGCTTCCTCTCAAGTTGCTTGACCATCATTCTGCCACTCCATGAATGACCATTCCTAACCCTGCCTTTAATTTGGTTTGTGAAGGGCAGAGGACATTTAACCTCAATATGTCAGAATATAAGCTGATAACTTCTGAGCAACTTGATCCTGTGAGCTTGAGTTTCCTGCAGGGAACATTTATTGGCAAAATTTCAGCTTAGTATCATAGGGGTTGGAATGGACCCAAGAGATCACCCAGCCCCAACCTCCTGCCCTGGGCAGGGACACCTCCCACCAGAGCAGGTTGCTCAAGGCTTTAGCCAACCTGGCTGTGAACACTGCCAGGGTTGGGGCAGCCAAAGCCTCCCTGAGCAACCTCTGTCAGTGTCTCATCACCCTCACAGGGAAAAACTCTTCCTGAGATCTAATCTAAATTCCTCTCTTTTGATTTATCCCCACTACTCTTGCCCTGTCACTGCAGCTCCTAACCAAGAGTCCCTCTGCTACTTTCCTGGAGCCCCTTCAGCTCCTGACAGGTTGCTCTGAGATCTCCACACAACCTACTCTTCTCCAGTCTGAACAGCCCCAACCCTCTCAGCATGTCTTTGTAAGGAAGGTGCTCCAGTGCTCTGATCAGCTTTGTGACCTCCTCTGGACTTGCTAACAGTTCCATGTCCTTCTTGTGTTGGGGACATAGAATGGTTTGGGTTGGAAGGACCTTAAGGTCTTTAAAGACCATCTCATTCCACCCCCTACCCCCATGGGCACCTTCCATCAGCCCAGGTTGCTCCAAGTCCCATCCAACCTGGCCGGGACCACTCCCAGGGATGGAGCAGCCACAGCTTCTCTGGGCATCCTGTGCCAATGCCTCACTGTCCTCACAGAGAAGAATTTCTTCCCAATATCTATCCCAAACCTACCCTCCTTCAGCTTAAGGCCATTCCCCCTTGTCCTGGCACTCCATTCCTGTGTCCCTCTGCAGCTCTCCTGGAGCCCTTTGAGGCACTTGAAGGGGCTCTAAGATCACCTGGGAGCCTTCTCCAGGCTGAACACCCCCAGCTCTCCCAGCCTGGCTCCATGGCACCTTCCTTATGGTTGTACCTCAACAGCACAGAGCAGTGAAGCTCCACCAGAACCTCCCAGCCATAACCCAAGGACACAAAGCCAATCACCTAATATACTTGCTTTGCCTATGTTCGTGATGGACTCCCCATAGTGCCGTCGGACCATGACTGGGGACGTGGTAGGGCTCGGAACTGTCGAAGCACTTTCGCTGTCAGTAGCTGAGGTAGGTTCTTTTGTTGGGTTGAGAAAACTTGGCTTCATGTGCTCATAAGGGAGAGGGTTTGCTGTGTTGTACCAGTGGATCTGCACGGGCGAAATGTTGCTGTAGTGTTTCAGAATTAAAGGCTCTAACCTATAGGCCTGAGAAAGGAATGCAGAAAACAACATCCTGAGCTACAAGATGGAATAAATCACATTCCCTTCCCTTAGAGTCCTCTCCAACCTCAAAGCCAAAATATCTATAATAAACAAAGCCTAAAAAGTGACACAATGGTGTTGTTACGGTCTGATTCATTTCCTTTTCACAGCCTGGAAGATTTATCCCCTGCCCCAGTTGCTTGTGCCTTCACTTTTGCACATATCTCTGCAACATTTGTCCTACAAGGTTGTTATGAACACACAAGTTACTACCAGATGGTTGTTACTATGCCCTGGCAGAGCATATATACACTTAATAAGCAGTTAATCTACTTAAATATACAGTTAATATTTGTATTTTATATACTTTATATCCAGTCAAGCTGATTCACAACAGAAGGAGGAACTGGCTGTGAAAACATTTTGTTTGATGACTCTTCAGTGATTTCTGTGCAACCTTGAACTGTGTTTTTTAAAAACATAATGTTCTATAGATTCTTTAGTTGTCTTTGTTTATTTAATGTAGAAAAGCATTCAGCACTTTTTTATCTTAAAACTAAGTGAAGGTACTACTTGCAGAATGGAACCACAGACTGACCAATCATCTCAGACATCCCAGGAAAATTCTGGGTTTGGAGCAGCTGGAGCTGAACACAACCTTGAGTTGAACAGAATCAGCATGACTGAACTCTGAATACAAAGTTAAATTCAGGCACTTTAAATACAAAAGCATCTCCAAGTGACTATTCTACATGAAATTCCAAATCAAGGTTGCATGAAAGAAGTTGCTAAGGTGATGCAGGTCAAAGTTTCATCACCCTGGTTTGATATAAACCAACACTGGCTGCCTGTGGAAGAGTATCAGGACAGGGCAAAGCTCCAGCAATAATACTCTCCCAAGTACTATCCACCCTCTAACGATAAGTTATGCAGGATCATTTGGGAAAAAAACTGTATTTTTTTTCAACAGTATCTTGTAACCTCTTTGTGAAGCCTTTTTTAACAGCAAAAGTGTCTTTGGACAGATGATGAAGTCAGGAAATTAAACCCCAAACCATTAACTGAAAAGGATTATTTCTTTGCAATAAAAATAATCAGAATAATCTCAAACCTTATGCTTATGAATATGAAAAGAGAAGCAAAATATATGTTATTTAAGGCAATTACTGGTTTGTATTATTCTACAGCTCCAAAAAGCCATTGTACAATAATCATTAACAAATTGTCCCCTGCTGGAACATACTCGATACACACATTTTGAAGCTCACACAGAGCTGATGCTTAAAAACAGGCACAAGATAACAGCTTACAACTGCAATTCAGACTCACCACTGGATCTGTGGGATGAAAAATGTTTAATAAGCGATTACAAATCGTCCTGGGCAGAATATGGTCCTGGCTGCCACTGCTTCCCGGGCGGATACCACGCAGGGCCAGAAACACTGCCAGGGGAGAGCCCATACAGAAGAAATTCTCAACCTAAAGGAGAGATTTCACCCATGTTAATAAGGATGGAAATAATGCTAACATGGCTGGATTTGAGTTTTCTCTCTCAACTGATTTCTCAAGTTCAGTGAGGGAGCTGGATAATATTAGTCAGTCTAAATGGAGACAATCACTAGAACATCCAAACATGAAGGTTAAATTTCCCATTTCCCTTGGCTGTGAGAAGAGAGTTATAACCTGTAACTCTCTTAAACTGAGCCAAGGGAAGTTTAGGTCAGAAATCAAGAAGAATTTCTTCCCAGACAGGGTGATTAGACACTGGAATGTGCTGCCCAGGGAGGTAGTGGAGTCACCAACTCTGGTGGTGTTTAAAGAGAGTCTGGACATGGCACTCAGTGCCATGGTCTAATTGCCATGGTGGTGTTAGGTCATAGGTTGGACTTGATGACCTCAGAGATCTTCTCCAACCTTAATGACTCTGTGATTATGATACTACATAGTTGGAAAACCAAAAAGCAAGTTGGATATTTGAACTCAAAGAGATCTACCGCCACTGGAAAAACTGGAGCAAGAAGAATTTGGAAGACACTAAGGAAACATGAGTCTGATTTCTAATGAACTTTCCCAAAGCTTCCCACATCTCCTTAATCCTAACCTACCCTAACCAAGTACTCCATGACTTCTTTTGCTCCACACACTTCTTAAAAACACTTGCTGTTAAGTGAACAGAATGGTGCTTGTCACAAGTGCCACCATGTCCTACATTAGGAACAGGTAGAGCACACTGAGTGACTCTTATGCCACCCAAAGCCACTATGACCTTGCTCTAGTCCTGCCTCCAACACTGAGAGGCAACCACACAAACCTGAGCTGCAGCTGCTGACACATCTCACCCAGATCACTGAATGTACATCAGTGGTAACAACTTTTGGGGTCATTATCACCAACCTGAGGTTGGCATTGAACAGTGACCTAGAGGTGAATGGCTTTGTATCCCATTCTGAAGCCTCAGACATCACCTCCTAAAAACATCAAATATAAAATGCAGAGGTAAAATGTTTCCTTAAGTCAAAATTACATCTTATCCTTTGTTTTCTTATATGAAAAATTAGGGTTACCATTATCAGAACTTCAAGGCAACGTTCCCTAGTAGCATCCAGTGTGCAGGGCACTACAACTGGGCAACTCCTAGTGTGCTGCTACTCAACCAAGACTACTTGTAACCAAGAGAACCAAGAATTCAGCTAGAGAAATCGCCGAATTCTTACTAGATGCACATGAAGGATGCTTGGAATCTCATGTGCCTTCCCTACGTGCCAGCACATGGAGTGGGAGTGTAGGAATAATGCTCTGTTTCATCTCTCAGATTCCAGCACTGCACAAAACACTCCTCCTCCTCCTCTGACTTGGCAATGGTACTCCACCTTTCCTTCCAAAACAATGTCCTCATACAATGGAAAAAGGAAAATCTAGGTCTTCAGCATGGCTGTGCAATGTCACATGCAGCAAAGCACTGCTGTGTCTATACTGTCACTTGAGTGCAAAGCTGCTTGCTTTTCATAGTATCATAGTTTGTTAAGGGGTTGGAATGGACTTTACAGATCATCTAGTCCCACCCTGCCTGCCCTGGGCAGGGACACATCCTCACTAGACCTGGTTGCTCAAGGCTCATCCAACCTGGTCTTGAACACTGCCAGTGTTGGGGCAGCCACAGCCTCCCTGGGCAACCTGTGCCAGTGTGTCATCACCCTCACAGGGAAAACTTCTGCCTAATGTCTAATCTAAATTTACTCTTTTTGAATTTCTCCCCATTACTCCTTGTCCTGTCAGTGCAGCTCCTACCCAAGAGTCCCTCTGCAGCTTCCCTGGAGCCCCTTCAGCTCCTGGCAGGTTGCTCTGAGGTCTCCACACAACCTTCTCTTCTCCAGGCTGAACAGCCACAACTCTCTCAGCCTGTCCTTGTAGGGAAGGTGCTCCAGTGCTCTGATCAGCTTTGTGGCCTCCTCTGGCCTTGCTCCACCAGTTCCATGTCCTTCTGATGTGAAGGATGCCAGAACTGTACTGTAGGTACGACAGTATCTCTAACTCCAGGTGCTCAGAAGAGCAGTGCAGAGGAGAATCCCCTCCCTTTACCTGTTGCCCACACTCCTCTGGATGCAGCCCAGGACACTGTTTCTGGGCTGTGAGCTCACACTGCACCTTATGGGGAGTTTTCAGTTTTTCTTACAACCAAGCTTTGCACAGACCTTACATTTTGGCAGTTTGAAAAAAAAAAATTAAAAAATAATTTCTCGTCCTTAAATACAATGGACACAGATGTGGACAATACAATCCTTGAAATTGAATAAGTAACCTTTAACCCTGTCCATCTGATAGTCCTGTGTGGAGCATCTGAAGTTCACAGGGATGGGTTTTCTGCCCTAGGAAGAAATCAGACAGTGCCTGCCAGCACACACTGAGCAGGTGCTCAAAAGATGCTTTCATGAATTCGTCTTAAGCAAGTAGAGGCTGGGAAAAACCTCAAAAGGTAACTGGTTTCAGTGGTTACACAGTGTGAGGCTTTTTTTCCACTTTTGTTCCAGTGTTTCTATTGATAAACACAAGATTCAGTGTCCACAGGCAGAGGCTTTCTTGGAGGGCACTGCTCTTAGCTATCTGTTTTCTTGCACTCAAAAGCCTTTCAACATGGTCTTCCAGCTTACAAAGTCAAAAGTACCAAGCTTACTGGGTGGCACCAGAACAATACCAACGCAGTGAATGCTAAAAATCTTCCCCTTCATGGCAAGGGTTGTCCAGCATTGGCACAGCTGCCCAGGGCTGTGGTGGAGTCACCATCTCTGGAGGGTTTTAAAAGCTGTGTAGATAGGGACATGGTTATAGGTGAATAGATCTTTTCTAAGCCTAATAATTCTATGATTCTAAAAACGAAGTCCTTTAAATTGCAGCCATTAGACTCTCAGTGCTGTGGGAAAGTGGCTGAAGATCAGATTGCTGTGAGATGAAACCTACTGGAATAGAGGACTAAAATCCTTAGAGAAAGGACTAAAATCTTTCCAGAAAACATTTATTCATCTCTGTGTTCGTCCTAGAAGCAGGAGTGGGGCAGGTCCCATCTATTCCTGTAAATGTTCAACATCAGGAGACATGTTTACGAACATGACCTTTCAGTGCAGCCCTTTCCTCCTGGCTATGATTCATAAACAGAAGACTTAATGAATTTATTTGTAATTTTCAGCAGAAGCTGAGCCAAGTAATAATCTGTTCAACTTCAGACTGCAGTATTTCCAGAATTAAATAAGAGAAAAGTTGAATGAGTCAACAGAAGTGAGGCAGCGAAGCTCTTGTGTGCACTGGTACGTGTGGGGGGACAAAGGAACAAGAAGTACAAGCTGGAGCTTCTTCCAGCAGAGTTTCTGTAACCTTGGGTGAATGAGAAGTGCTAAGGAATCCTGAAACGATTTGGGGCAGCACATTGCAAGGCCAGATTTAAATGAATTTCCATCTCAGTACTAGGAAGAAACTGAGGTACATACTACCCTCCGCACCCTACTGTGACTGAAAATCACCTTACAACACTGTTAGTTTCATACACACAGGGGTTGGTATCACACCATTTCCCATGTTTCCATGTTCTTCAGCCCCTGTAGCCTTTAATTCCAATTCCTTAGGCTGTGTTCCTAAGTTTTACCTTTATAATGGGGTGTCAGCTTTGCTTTTAACCCACACAGCTCCTACTGATTTAGCAGTTTATTCAACTATGCATCTGAGGTGAAGCAGAAGAAGAGAGACAAAGATAGTTCATCCTCAAGTTCCCATTCTGGTGGCTTGTCCAGTACAGTCTTAGAGTACAAGACACTCCATATCTTCATGTTTTGTGGGTTTTTTTTCCTCCCCAAAGAGTCAGTTGATTACACAGGTAATTTCCTCTAATATTAGATTACACAGTAAGTTGTTGTATGTGTTCTTGCACTTGCCTTGCCAAAAACAACCTTTGTGCTTGCTCAACATCAAATAAGCTTAACCTCTCCTTCACATAGGACCAGTGACGCTGTCTCACCCTGGGAAGCTTAATTTGTTTCAGTCCATAAAAGAAGCAACACATGGACAGCATCCAGCCTTTCCCATCACAGCTCTACATGCCTGTTCTGCTGTGTGACACAGCCTGAAGAGATCAGTGACCAAGGACCAGAGTCTCCTGCATCACACAGACCAAAGGAATTCGTGGATCAAGCATGTTTGTGGGGAATAGCAACTCCTGATCAAACTAATGCTCTGGTCTGCCATGAAGAGCCAAGGGGCAGATGGTTGGTACCTACAAAGCACTTAGTGCTTCTTCAACAAGTCAGCTACCCTGGGGAAGCTGGATTGGCTTGATGATGAGCTGCTGGATTTCAGCCATCCAGCTGGAATCCTCCCTTGCCATCATGTTCATGGAAAGTGTCTCTCTGTCAGGAGCTCTGCCTCAAGCCATGGGAGGCACTAGTTTGAATCTTCACAGAAATAAAACATCTTCCTGCCAGTAAGGGCAAGAAAAAGGATGTACTGCAATGGGAAAACTACCTGAAGATTATCTAATCTATTCAGTTAAAGTCTTGTTTTCTTCCGCCTTTCTTTCCTTCCACTCCCTCTAAAAAGCGTAACACAACTTTAAACACAACTGAGTGAAGAATAATCTTTCTCAGAGCTGAAGGAGTATCAGCCTGACTCGAGCTTCCTTGATGGCAGAGATAATAGCCTCAGATATGCTTTCAAGCAGGGATGACAAGAAGAAGGCTGTGACAAAGTGAATTATGGTTCGTTTCCTCTTTTTTATGGCTCAAGATTGACCTTGGCTTCTAGGAGTCCTTCTGAGCTCAGAAGGAAAGAAAAATGGCAAGTTAAGACACAATAATCCACTTAATCCTCATATATCAAGTCACATTTCTATGGTTTAATATTTCAGGGTTGAGTCAAGCAACTACAAAGTGTTGCACATCCCACCAAAAAGCTGGAAAATGCCTTTCCCCAATGATAAGGAGTTCTAGCAATTTGTACAGCTGATTAGCAAGCAATCTGCTTCATGAGACTAGAAGTGTGCTAACTGTCAGGCTGGAACAATTTGGAAGGAAAATCCACAGCTGGAGGAAATTCAATCAGATTTGCTCAGAGATGTGACATGTTAGAAGTCGTCCCCAAGGAGAATGGATTAGTCAGTGAAGTAGAAAAGAAATTGTTTAAGATATGTGATTGATGTCATTTGCCAAATGGCTTTCACCTTCCCAGAGTCGTGTGTGTGTAATAATATACATAAAGGTTAATAAACTACATGTATTTAGATACATGTTCACCTATAATTAAATACAAACATATATAAGAGAATTGGGTTGGAAGGGACCTTAAAGACCATCTAGTTCCAACCCCTGCCATGGGAAGGGACACCTTCCATTAGCCCAGGTTGCTCTAAGCTTATTACAAACACATAATTACAATAAATAGTAGCAATAGATGAGTAGAAGAACATGTTTACACACATGTATACACACTTCATCCAACACATTCCAATTATTCTATCAACATTTTGTCTTAGGGACATGGGAAAGAAAAAAGGAAGCAATGACTCATTGCAGGTGGATTTGTACAGCAAGTAGAACATGGAGTAAAAACCTCTCAAACATACATACCTTAAATTTTAAGACAGGTGGTTTTGATATGGTGGATGCCTTTAACCCATGTAACCTCTCTTCTATCTCTCTCAACCTAGAAAATAGAGATCTTTCTGAGATCCAATAAAAAATGTAG